>NW_009693982.1:0-36793 GCF_000703405.1 Apaloderma vittatum | reverse complement strand
CCGCAGGGGAGTTCCCAACCCGCTTCTCGTTTTCCTCCTCTAGTTTTGGGAAGTGATAAGTGATGAGCACGGCATTGACCCAGCCGGAGGCTATGTCGGTGACTCAGCGTTGCAGCTGGAAAGGATCAATGTCTACTATAATGAATCATCTTGTAAGTGCGGGCTGGGGAGGGGTGTGGGACTCCGTGGAAGGGGACGGAGAAACTTGGGAGAGAGCGAGTTTGTGAAGCTGTGTTGCGTTATCTGTCTGGTCACCCCCCGTACGTGCCATCAGCCTCCCAGCTGATCCCAGCTCACCTCGTTATACACAAAAAAGATTACCTACTTTTTTAATGAACCGATAACTGGGCGTTATCTCCCCAGGTAGAGTGAAATGGCACAAGGGATTGTCCTTAGAGTCTGGAGGTGGAGGTTTGTTTATTATGTAACACTCTGCTAGGTGTTTGTTCTTTTAACGTATGATTATTTCATCAGATGTGTCTTATCAATTGCCAAATCAAACTTGGTTATATGAGCCAGCATGTGTGGTACCCTGTCTCTGATTTCATGATTGAGAGGGTTGGGCCCTAGGTGATGGAGAACTTGATGGTGATTCGTTAATAAGATGCCAAAGGTGCCCAAATCCTCTCAGTCAGTCTGGTGTTGAAGGGTGTTAACAATGTAAAATGGGGATCATGAGTCCTTTGGTCTATTGACATGAACCTGCAAGTGAGAATGTTTCATCTTTTGTCCAGCTCAAGTTAATTAATATTACTTACCTGAGTTTCCTTGAACAATTTCAGCTGGATAGATTCTTTACTTTGTGCTTTGTGCTAGGTATGCTAGTTTACTGCTGTTTGCCACCTGCACCAAGTAGCTTTTTTGGTGGAAGTGACTCCTGCAAGCATAAAAGCTTGTGAGATGTGTTAGGATCATTTCAATGTGAATGCTTCACTCTGTCTCCTTATTCTCAGAAAAGATTATCTACTTTCTTAAAAAGAAGATGTCAACTTTTTTTTTAACCTAATCAGAAACGCCCCTCCTTCATCTCTATTGCTCAAAAAGTTTATAAAATATAATATACCATCTGTAAGACCCAAAAGATGTCAGGTCTGTTTTTTGAGCAGAACTCATTTGTTCCTATTGTCCAAGCACAAATATAAGCTGGAGAGAGAGCAGATTGGGAGCAGCCCTGAGGAGAAGGTCTTGGGTGTGTTAGTTGAGCAGAGGCTCAACATGGACTGGCAGTGTGCACTTGCAGCCCAAAAAGCGAACCATGTCCTGGGCTACATCAAAAAGAGGTGTGACCAGCAGGTCGAGTGAGGTAATTTTCCCCCTCTGCTCTGCTCTGGTGAGGCCCCACCTGTGCCCAGTTCTGGAGCCCATAGTACAAAAAGGACATGGATCTGCTGGAGTGGGTCCAGAGGAGGGCCATGAAGATGACTAGAGGGCTGGAGAACCTCTGCTATGAGGACAGGCCGAGGGAGCTGGGATTATTCAGCTTGGAGAAGAGAAGGCTCTGGGGTGACTTAATAGCGGCCTGCCAATACATGAAAGGTGCCTACAGGAAAGCTGAAGAAGGGCTTTTTACAAGGGCCTGTAGTGATAGGGCAAGAGGCAATGGCCTGAAACTCCCAAGAAGGGCGGTTTAGATGAGATACAAGGAAAAAATTCTACCACGAGAGTGGTGAAGCACTTGAACAGGTTGCCCAGAGAAGTTGTGGATGCCCCATCCCTGGAAATGTTCAAGGCTAAGGTGGATGGGGGTTTGAGCAACCTGGTCTAGTGGGAGAGAGGTGTCCCTGCCCACAGCAGGGAGTTGGAACTAGATGATCTTCAAGGTCCCATCCAACCTTAAATGTTCTATGATTCTGTGCTGGGTTTTTTTTCACCACCATGACTTCTTGTAGAGGAAGTATTTATAATGTACCATCTATGTGAGACTAATAATATGAGATACCATGTATTTGTGTATTGAAGGTTATAACCTTATTAGCTTATTTTGAAACATAAATGACATGCTTACCTTTTCTTGTAGCCCAGAAATTTGTACCAAGAGCAGTCTTGGTGGATTTGGAGCCAGGAACCATGGATAGTGTGCGATCTGGTCCTTTTGGTCAGCTCTTTCGGCCTGATAATTTCATCTTTGGTATGTGGATGTCACTTTTTAAAAATAACAGATCTATCCAACAGGTGTTTGATTACCAAGTGAATGGTCAAAAAGCATTTGATCTCACTGTTACGAAGTGATTCTTAGTACTGAGAAATCCTCATAGCTTAACAATGCCATTGCAATTATCTGAAAGTCAGTTAGAAGACTGTTAACTGAAAAAGTCATTCTTTGTTAATCATTTCTTCAGTTAGCAAACCACTGAAAATTTCCAATGGTATTCAGATAAAGTACATTTGCTTTCCATACATATGAGCCCTAGAGAAATCCTGAGACTACTTTACAACAAAATGCATGGAAATTCTGCAGAAAATGGAGAGGAGGGAAAAACCCCCTAAAACCACAAGCCAAGCACTTTGAATTTGTGTTAAATGCTTGAACATTCAATTGTTTTGTAGGCTGCATAATTCAACTTTTACAGTGTAGTAAACAGGGGAGGAAGATGAACTGTAATACAGAAAACATTGTCATATATAGCCAGTTACTGAGTTATTTTTCCAACATAACAAGGAACCGTCTGAATGTGTGTGAGGAACTTCTGGTTTTGCACTGTTCTTATGGAGTGTTGTTCTAGCATTTACTGTTTCACTTTGGACTTCTGTAGTACTTTCTGTCTAAGCTTAAAAATGTGCATTACCAGAATTAAATTGCATAGTGTCCTTACACACTGTAGAAGCATAATGATCCCTTTGCACTAAAGGAGAAGCAGTGTGTGAAAGTTAAGGGATCCAGTTACTGAAACAAGAAGTCTGAATGAAAGCTACTGTGAGAACTCTTGTGTCCTTTCGGTTTCAAAGTCTGCACTAGCCACAAAATACATTTCCTCCTGCCACGGCAAGCTTAGGGTGCAACTTAGTTTGGTATCTTGTGTTAACATAAGGAGGGAACAGTGCCAGGGACAGACAGAGAAAAGATAAACATTGTTTGGGTGGTATAAAACACACTGAACTCTGGGTTGTTGCTGTTGAGGTGGGGAGTAAGAACCATCTAACTGATTTAAAACTTTCCATGCTGTCCCTGTTGTCTTCCTGTATGTTCCATGGCAGTGCTGTTAAAGGTCTCTTTCAAAGGAACTTTAAGTTACAGTGTGTAGATGTAAGCTTGGGGAGAAAAGCTGTAGACACAGGCAACTTCATGAAGTATGTTTCTGTAATCAGGTTTCTCCGTTCACTCCCTTTCTCCTGCATGGACCATGCTAGCCCTCTAAAAGTGAATTCAGTTGTCCTATGGAAATACTTGAACTGGAGCTCTACAGTTTGGCATGCCACCGCTAAAACCAGAGCAAAATCAACTCAGAGTGTCTTCAACAATAGTCCAGTTCACTGTACTCCCTTCCTGCCAAGCTAACAATGAACCAACAGCATGTGATCATCTGGTATCTGACAGAGGCCCCTGCCAGCATCAGGCACTGCCCTCCCAGCCTGCTGAATAATGCAGAATGGCTGCTTGAGCGCTGAAGTAATAATCTTCTATGTCAAAAGCCAACAAAGCGTTTTGTTTTCTCTTTTAAAAATCTGGCCTGAGCCCACAAAGGATTTTGTGGCAGAAGCTGGCAGTTCCATACTTGCTGTACCCCAGGCTGTTAGGGCTCATTCTAGTGGAGATGTGAGCCTCTGCTTACACACTTGCAGGTGCTCATGTCTCCATAGCAAGTAACTGTGAACTATTAATCAGGATTTCATTCAGGTGTATCGAGTACACGATGACACACTCAGATACAGGAATTTCAGCTCAGACCAAGAGGAGATAGAGATGGACACGAAAACAGTCCTTATGCTTTAATGCTTGGGTTGATAAGGTAGTGGTTTAAAAGGTGAAGAAGTGCAGGTGGAATGACTTTGCTGCATGAGAGCGGCAGATCTCCTGATCTTCTAGCAGCATACGATTGCCTACCAGGAACTCCTGTGAAATCTGATGTATCTCCTCATGTTAACCAGTTTTCATTTGTACATTTTTGCTTTTGTCATTCTTCTCTTATGTACACTCATGCTAGCTTTGCATAGATACCACCACAGTTCAGAAAACTGTTAGCCAGCCAGTCAAAGGAGATGTCCTTCCTTCTCTAAGACGTACCATGTGTTCTGCTGTCCATACAGGGTTTCTAAAAATTAGTGCTCAAGCTGCTGATCTCTCTTGACAGGTTTGCCTTTTATTTCAAACAGTGAAAGGAAGAAAGGAATGAAAGAAGATTGCAGGAAATTTTGGGGATTAAATATAAATTGACCATTATTAGACAAATGTCTTCTGTGTGTGTGAAGTTCAGCCTGAGCGTGTGTGATAACCCTACAACATATTGGAGAAGGAAGTAGTGGTAGAATGATCTGGAGGTACCGAGAGTGCAGATAAGTTGTGGGATTGCTTTGTGTAGACTTCCTTTAGATCTCGGTAAATGCACAATGAGAAAAGCCAGAGGCAGGATGCTAGAGATGGGCTGCATACATGCAGAGCTTCCAGGATTGCCAAAGATTAGCCGAGTCCTGACTTTTGTGGATACAGGCTCATTTTCCACCTATAGATCTAGTCCTGGTGGAGTTTGATAATTTTATCTGTTTGTCTAGGATTTTCTGAGGTTTATTTGATACCTGATAAGTGGAGGGCATTTAGTAGGATTTCACAGGATAGTGATCAAGATTTCTAGGTGTGTTGCAGCCTTGTCAGAGCCATGACACCTCCAGACTGTGCTGTATTGTCATGGGTAAGAAGTCTGGAGCTTTCAGGGTTTATTGTACATGTTCTGGGTGGTGGTGGTGGTCTTACAGTGCTCTAGAGCCAGTGGGCCTGGAAGTGTGAGATTACTGGGCATATATGGAGGTTGGATTAAATGATCTCTAAGGTCCCTTCCAGCCTAGGCCATTCTATGATTCTGTGATTGGAATGAAAATGGTGGAGACTTTAGGCAGCTGGCTGACTAGAGGACAGGAGTAGCTGGTAGCTGTAGGCTGGAGGGAAGCTGTTAGAATTGGTGTTGGCAGCTTCTCTTCGGTTTAAATATGAAGTTCATATAAGTGCAATAGAGACAAGTGGCATCAGGAGTTTGTGTGATTCAACTTAAGACTGAGGGAGTCAAGCACAGTGGAGGGCCCAAGGACAGGTCTGTGTCTGTATTAGGTGTTTTACTTCCAAACTCTATCTGTGAACTAAGCAAAAGCGAGTAAAATCAGTCTCTGCTGGTTATTTTTTCCCCATGGAAATATCTCTTCAACATTTCTGATGTTAATTCCTGTTTTCCCCTTACCTTGTTCTTTGTTCCTATTTTCATTCTCTCCTATTCTCCATTCTCTCCTTATCTCACTGCCCACTGAAGAAGGATGATATGATGTTTACGCAAGGGACAATCTGCAAAATAAAGACCTAAACTCAGCATTTGTCTTTGTTAGGATCCTTCTATATCTTGGAGTGATGCCTGCTTGTTAGTATGCAGCCCGATGTGCTGCCCTAGCTGTAGGAAGGGATCTGCTCATGCAGACTACAGACGGTTACAAGCATACTTAATTCTGGAAGGACATTACTTTGTGCTTTGCCTAGCTGGACGGGAAGTGCTGAGCTCCCTAGGTTCAAGGAAAGGAAAATATAGCAATAAAGAGAACAATGCATTAACTAACCAAATGCATCATGGGGATGCCAAGTATTTATGCAGTGAAAATAAAGCATGTTGTATTTAAACAATATCCCAACAATCATTTTCCCTGATTCATGTGTTTGGTATTACACAGTGCACTTGAAATGAGACATGGTAATAGGAAGGAAGAGGAAGGTCTTGGAGAGCAACACAAAAGTTGACAGCTCTATACCTATTTGTGGAACAATGACTCTTTCTGAATACCACTTAGTTACTACTTAATTGCCACCTAAGTGAATTCAGTGGCACAGTGTATGTATGTAGCAGTGACAGTGAGGAACAGGAGTATTAAAAAAAATGGTCCCTATTTACTCTTCCTTGTTATCTAAGTAATAATAAAAGAGTGATAGAGCAAAGGATCCAGACTGTTCCTCTTGATAAACTGAGTAGCACATAAAAGGAAGCCTTGAGAAAATAAGGAAAGCGTGAAAAATCAGTAATACAATTTTGCAAGTTGCTTTGCAAATCCTGAAGAACAGTGGATTTGTATGGAAGCCAGTAAAAGCTGAAAGGCACTTAACAACTTCCAAGTTTTTGAAATAATCTTGAAGCTTTTGTGATCAGTATTTTCATGCAGGCTAGGTAACTATGAATTTAGAAAGTTACAGTTCTCAATATATCAAGTTAAACAGGACATCTGAAGCTAAGCCTTATACTTGAATGACAATGCCTCTGTGTCTCACAGGAACAATCCAAGAGCTTTTAATTTAAAAGCCGGTATCTGTGATTTAACTTTTTCTACATCGTGGTCTTTATAAACAGAAAGTATATAAATATTAATCAGTGGTCTTGTGTTTATGGAATAAGCAGGACTGGGAGTGTGGAAGCTTTCAAAGCAAGGAGTCAAAGCCATCTTTACATTTATAGAGGATTAAATAAAAAAGAAGAAAAAAATAACCCACACCCAAAGGCATAAATGGAAACTACTAGGGATTTGAGGCAAAAGGAAGCCATAAGAAAAATTATGTTGGTACTTACCAAGATATTTGTAGGCAAAACTGAAGAACAGTTATCTACCTGACAGACTTACAGCAGCTTTTGTTACAGATGTGAATCTATTTAGCATGAAAATACCAAACCTTACCAATAATTTTGTGTATTTTATTTCCCTATTTTGTGTTATTTTAGGACAAACTGGTGCAGGAAACAACTGGGCTAAAGGACACTATACTGAAGGGGCAGAGTTGGTTGACTCTGTACTTGATGTAGTAAGAAAAGAGTGTGAACACTGTGATTGTTTGCAAGGATTTCAGCTCACTCATTCCCTGGGAGGAGGGACAGGGTCTGGCATGGGAACCCTACTCATCAGCAAGATACGAGAGGAATATCCAGACAGGATAATGAATACCTTTAGTGTCATGCCCTCTCCAAAGGTTTCTGATACAGTGGTGGAGCCTTATAATGCTACACTGTCAGTCCACCAACTGGTTGAAAATACAGATGAAACCTACTGCATTGACAATGAAGCTTTGTATGACATTTGCTTCCGCACCCTGAAGCTCACTACTCCAACATACGGTGATTTAAACCACTTGGTCTCTGCTACCATGAGTGGGGTAACTACATCCCTACGTTTTCCAGGCCAACTAAACGCTGACCTCCGGAAGCTGGCAGTAAATATGGTCCCTTTCCCACGCCTTCACTTTTTCATGCCTGGCTTCGCTCCTTTGACAGCCCGAGGCAGCCAACAATACCGAGCACTCACTGTTCCAGAGCTCACCCAGCAGATGTTTGATGCCAAAAATATGATGGCAGCCTGTGACCCAAGACATGGGCGATACTTGACAGTGGCTACCGTCTTCCGTGGTCCCATGTCCATGAAGGAGGTGGATGAGCAGATGTTGGCCATCCAGAACAAGAACAGCAGTTACTTTGTGGAGTGGATCCCAAACAATGTCAAGGTGGCAGTGTGTGACATACCTCCTCGTGGCCTCAAGATGGCTTCCACGTTCATTGGCAACAGTACTGCTATCCAAGAGCTCTTCAAAAGGATCTCAGAGCAGTTTTCGGCAATGTTCAGGAGAAAAGCCTTCCTCCACTGGTTCACAGGAGAAGGAATGGATGAAATGGAATTTACAGAAGCAGAGAGCAACATGAATGATCTGGTTTCAGAGTATCAGCAATATCAAGAAGCAACAGCAAATGATGGAGAGGAAGCATTTGAAGATGATGAAGAAGAAATCAATGAATAAAGAAATTAGGCATGCTGTTTTCCAGGCCAAATTCTCAGATCTGGATTTCTGATAATTAAGTTTATAAATCTATATTTAGGCCTAAAAAACCTCCACAACTAAAAACAGGAGCACGAGCCTCAGATATTAGAGGTGCTCTTTCAGCATTTCTTCTGTTTTGATCACTGAGAATTGAGGACATTTAGCATTTCTGGAAATCAGGCCATTTCTATTCATGAGACAAATGTAAGGCATTCAGTTAAGACTGGGATCTTTTTCATCCCTGAAGTTGTTCAAGAGAAGATGTAAAATAGGTATGAAGATCTACAAAATAGAGCTGTGCTATTTCAATCCAGTTATGACTAAGAAAATGTTGTGGGATTCAAGTATTTGTTCTGTACTGAATGTACAATACTGAACTGCTAGGAACAAAATTTATTCATAATAAAAAAAAGCTACTTAGCTGTTCTGTACAGTAACTACTAACAGTGATATTTGACTCCAGTCCTCTGAAAATGAAATAAAAAATTTTAGCATCCTCTCAAGCAAAAGCGTTTTGAACAGTCAATGCTATATAAATATCCAGTGAGCTGCAGGCCGGAGGCTGGATTTATGCTATGTGACTTCATCACTTGCTTGTGAATAATCACAGATTTTATGGTTAAAATCTGTCCATTTGTGATGTGTTCTTTAAGGACCATTGCAGTTGAAAGTAGCATTCCAATACCTTGCTGGTCCCCTGCTTTTAAGGCTATTACTAGTAACCAGTGCTAGTCCTATCTCCCTTCCGGCTGGCCCATATAGATGAAATTCAGATACTTCACAGAGCATGGTGGGGGAGGGTCATTGGCTGTGTGTCAATAGATCTCACTATGTTGATTTGTAAGTTCACCACACCCATAGGTGCTATGGATGTCTTGTTACCAAGATAGTTTAAAATCATTGGACAGATTGAAGTACAAAGAAAAATACCCACAATATGCAAAACAGCTGACAAAATGATGAAGAATGGTTTATTTGCCTACGCTAAAGTTGAAACAGAAAGATTTCTGTCCTACCCGGCTGACTTATGCCTCGACAAAATTAGTGTTGGGCATTTGTTCTTTGTGCGTGCTTTATGCTTTTGCTCATATCAATTAAACAACGCTTCTCCATTAGAGAGCCTCTACCCGAGAACACTCTGTCTACGTGGAGTCTCATACTTAGGTCAGTTTCTAGGCAACAAAACAAGCAAATAAAGGAGAAACTCTCTGGAAATCCAAACTTTAAATGATTTGGGAATTATGCTCTTTTTATTTTTGCCTTCAGAAGCACTAAGCAAACGTGTTGCCCAGTACTTAAAAAGGCACTTTGCGAACATAATGTAATTTCTAGAGATCCATAGCTCCGAACAAGATGATGTTTTGTTAATTTGGGATTTAGGGAGTGTGACAGTATTTTATGAAGTACATGAACCAGGCAACTGTTTAATGACATAAGCTGAAGCTGTCTGCCCAACTTTAATCTATGCAGAAGTGGAACTAAACTAGTTTTAAACAAGTACAAGTTTTTCATAAAAAGTGACTTCATGGGTTGCAACAGTCAGACCCTACTAAGCAAACTGGCTTTGGTGTAGGTGCATGGGCAGAGATTGGGCGGGCCTGGCTGATTGTCTTCTGAGGGGTCATGGGGGGAGTCAGCAAATTCACAGGAGCCACGTTCTTTGTGATGGCTGGTGAGGCCTAAAGGATTTATGAACAGCAATAGAGCACCTTTAAATATGCATTTTATAAATGTTGCAGTATGTTGTAGCTGTGTATTTATCATGGCATGAGATTAAGCTAAACCACAGTATTATTTAAAGAAAAATTAACATTTGGTGCAATACAAAGCAAAATCCCTGTGGAATAAAGCTTAGAAGTTTAGTTGATGCTTTGTAAACAGCAGGCTATTAGCTTCAAGAGGGAGGAGAATGTTTTATGGGTTCAGAGCCTGCCATCATACGGCTGTGGCACAGACTTCTCAATTAAAGCACTAGCATAGCTTCCGAAGGTAGGACCAACCACGTTACAGTTAGTGGAACGTCACGATTCTGTTGTAATACAGAATTTTTATCTTGGTTCCAGATGCAAATTCTGAAATTACTGGGAAAAAAAAAAAGTTATCACTTTAAAAATGCCAGGAATCTTGAGAGTTCCTCAATAACTGAGTTATTCACTTGGTGAACCAGCCTGTTCTGTAATGCTTTTCATACACTGACTCAGAATCCAGCACACAGACTCTCACCATGTGGAATTCAGACCTAACAACGCCCTCTGATCCTGCTCGGACTCCTAGCCTCTCTTTGCATGTGTTTACTTGCAAGTGTTTGATGTGAACTTCTAGAACGTGAGGAGGTGGAGGAGGCAAACTAAGGCCCTGTTTATTAAAAAAAGGAGATGGATTTGCTATCTGATCTTAGGGGTAAACCCCCAATCCACTGAAATGAACCCAGGAACCTGTAGCAGGAGTATCATCAGAGGACCAGCTTGCACTCAAGCAGTAAGAAAGCCACAGGAAGCACGAATGCGTCTTGTTCCTCTTCAGTCAACCAATTCTGATGATCTTCCTTTCCTTGTTTAAGAGTAAATATTGTTTTGGTAACAGGTTTGATGAACAATTCCTTCAGTTGCACTTCCTTTCAAGTAAGTTTCTGCTTTTTTCCTAGGAAACTTCACTTTTATTTTGAAGTCTAACTGCTAATTCTCACCTAGCTTGTTCCTTTTCTTTTCATGTTCCTCACCCATGTGTTTTTCATTTTCTCCTTAGATTTTGAACCTCATCTCTTGCACCTTTTCTTTCTGTGCCTAGCTCACCTTCCTTTTTTCTCCTTTTTACTGCTTGTTGCATGAAAGGTACATGGTGGTGGGAGGCACATACCTGAGCTAAAGGCTTGCCTGTTTCAGAGCCCCGTTAAGGTCTTGCACTGAGACAGTTTACAAAATATCAACGAATAGGTGATTTATTAAAGCGACAGATACAACATATTGGGGATTGCCATTGATAAATTCACTCGCTGCAATAGTGCTAATATATAAAATAAAATGCTAATAATAGTGCTAGTATATAATAATAATGGTAGCAAAATACTACCCTGGATATTTCTCACCAAAAGGTGAAAGGGTCTTGGGTAAAGTAGAAGCAGCACAGCCCATCAGCTGCCTCTTCTGGGTTTGTTCTCTTCCCCCAGTGATACACTCTCCATATTTGTTATACACTAACCTTATCTATCTCCCCTCCCTGGGGTGACATTTGGCATGATTTGGGTGGAGACTTGGGGACCATAGTCATAGATGTTTAGCATGCACTTCTCTAGGCTCATTAGCATACTCAAGGGTGTCAACTTTAATATGTGTATTAGGGACAATGAAGCAAAAAGGGGTGACCTCATTAATGTTTATTTAAGGAGTGTCAGGAGGATGGAGCTAGGCTCTTAGGCACATGCAATGATAGGACAATGGGCAACAGGTGCAAGCTGGATCATAGGAGGTTCCACAAAAACATTAGCAAACCCTGTTCCACTGTGAGGATGACAGATTGCTGGAACAGGCTGCCCAGGGAAGTTGTGGAGTCTCCTTCTCTGGAGACATTCAAAACCTGCCTGGACGTGTTCCTGTGTGACCTACTGTAGGTGACCCTGCTCTGGCAGGGGGGCTGGACTAGATGATCTTTTGAGGTCCCTTCCAACCCCTGACATTCTGTGATTCTGTGAAAAAGTTACACTCTAGGCACCGTAGCCTTCAGAATTCTGTTCTGAAGCAACTTACCTGCTTTCAGAATGGTGTCGGTATCATTAGTCTCTGTCCCCATTCTTTAGCCAAAACAGGGCTGTCCTGGCACCACAGGACTCCCTCCTTCAGCTGGTTCTCACTGTGCAGGCCTTATTGGTCTCCATCCACAGTGTCTGCACAACAGATAAGCAGACACCTGCATTCTGCAAGTCTCAGTTCCTCAGGTTAAAACGTCACACTGCTTTGCGACTGGCCCCAGAGAAATACACAAAAGAAAGCTGCCAGGACAAGCCAGACCTAAGAAGGCCCCGAAGTACAGCTCCCAGTACTGCCCAGACACAAACATGTCTGTCAACACAAAAAACAGCACTCTACACCCACTTCAGAACATGGAGTGTGCAAGGTGTGCTATGGAAAGAAGTGGTATCAGGACAGTTTCTATACAGGTTTGTTCTGATTTCAAAATCCTACCCCAGTCAAATTCTGTCTCTGTTGGTACAAAATATTACGACTTACTGAGGTAAGGCTACACAAAGCAAGTTAATGCTCTAAAATAATGACAAAGGGACTTGCCTCTTCTTTACGTTACCATACACTTAGCAACTGCATGCCACAGTTAAACAAGAGTGAAATTTAGAGGTAGACGGCACAAACATTTTCAGGAAAGGAGATGATTCTTTTACAGTTGTGCCACTGTGAAGAGTTAGGCAAGGTTTTGAGGTTTGGATTTTTTTTTTTTGCAGGGGTGGGGAGGTTGGTTGGTTGTGGTCTGTGTTTTTTCATTGTTGGTGTTTATTATTTTTTTAATTACAGAATGAGGAAAAGCAGAATTCTGACCTTTACGACATAGGTACATTGAAACCTCAGCACTGGTTACAAATTGCCGATTCCAAACAAGAAGTGTTCAGCTCAAGGGGGTGGGGAGAACAGAACAAAGCATTAATACCTTTAAAGTACAGCACTAGAGCACACAACGAGACATCAGCTACTACCCTACTATGTGTGCAGAAATTAAGTTTTAAAAACCAACATTTACTACTGCAATAAATAATTCTAAAAACTTTTACTCCAATAATAAAGGAACTGAAGTTTAGTTTTACTTGGGAAGCTTTCCAGTTAATCATTCTACAATGAATCCAATAGGAATACACAGGACAAGCTTTGTTCAGAAAAGTACTGATTTTATTGACTCAAACTGTATTTACACAACACATTCATACGTTCAATATCTTACAGAACTCTGTAAAAAACTGACTAATAAAACTGCAGGAGCCAAACTGAGTCTGAGACTTAAAGACACTGAGCCATGAGTACCTTTTAAGATACTGAAGCAGGTGTCAACTTATATGGCAGTTCTCTGTAGACAAATTCTAAAATCAAAATGGAAGGTGGAGAGGAAAAGGGTCAGATGAAAGAGCCGGTAGTTTTGCAAAGCTAGTACTTTGTAAGACCAGACTTTTGGCTAAGCATTCAACAATGCATTTTGTATGATTCTTTTTTTGGAGAGAGGTCACATACAGGTATACTTCAGATGAATAATCAAGAAACTTTTTTTTAAAGTGTAAGCTTACAAAAATCAAAGAGACCAGGGCCACGGAGTTTGCTCATGAATCTGAACTGTTCAAAGATTGAAAGGCTTGGTTCTGGCATTCCACTGCAGCTCAAATCCAACGTATGTTTCTTCAGTTGACAAATGAACGATGATCATCTTTTACCAGTGAACTGATGATATCACATATGTAAACTGGGGGCAGAACATCCTTATCGCAAGAGATCACTCTTCCACCCATCCTTAATACAGTTTGGTTGAATAAATATTTTTTATTGTTTCAAAGTACAAACTAGGTGAGTTTGTTTCTCTTCCAGAGTGCAAGTCAACATCACCACACACTTTGCGGTTAAAACGGCATCCCTCCTCTGATCTGCCTAGCAACCTGTTCGTCTGTTGTCTCCTCTTTGTCTTTTTCACGCTCCTTGTTCCAGTCTTTAAGGCCTTCCGGTAGTGAAGTGTCCTCATCCAAACTTCCTGTACCTTCAACAAATTCTTCGTAAGTAGACTTTTCTGCAAATGGTCTTGGCCCAAGCAAGTCTAGCATATCACTTTTATCAAGCACTTCCTTCTCCAGTAGTCGTAGGGCAACCTGGAATGGCAGTAAGTTACGTCACACACAAAACACCTAAGTTGGCTCTCTCTTCCTTGGAAGAGTTTAAGGCAGTCTGGGACCAAATTCATCACCAATTAATTTTGATAGAAAAAACAGGTTGCTCAGCATTCACTTAAGACATGCTTATTGCCATCTAAATGCTCAAAAAGGAGAAAAATACCATTTTAAAAAATCCTATTTCTATGATTTGGCAAAGCGGCCTCTCTGTGGGCCACTCTTGTTTCAGAACAGCAGTCTTTCACTGTTGCAAAGGGCTACCGCTGGGACACATTAAGCTACAGATGGAAGCAAGCGTTCAACAGGGCTGCTGTTCTGTTGCAAACTGAAGAGCACCATAAAATACCGATGTGCACAATACTGCACAAGTGTAGTTCATAACCCTCTTGGGTCAGTGAGCACATGGTTCAGCACAAGCCATGTTTGGCAATCTTTTTTGGGATGGTGCACTACTACAGCACCATTTACTGAATCCAGACAAACTTGTCTTCTTGTCACTAAGCCTACGAGATGCCTATCCTGGGAAGTTATCCATTTGCTGTATCAGCCTGGGGGAAGAAAATATGTACAATGGTAATGGCAGCTGCAGTGAGGCAGATCACAAGCAGCCAGGTGACAGGGATGGAAGATAAAAAGAACCTTTCTGCCCATGTACAAAAGGAATTCAGAGAAAGGAAGTTATACATACTTCCCTTCTTAGAGAGTTTCTTTTGGCCTAATGAATTGAAATCTGAGTATTTTGTGTTTGTTTTTTTTAAATTTCATACTTGTCTAGTACATCTACTAAAGCCTACTTTAGTAGAGAGATTCTTCCTTCCAATTTTCCAAGTTAATACTGACCATGTAAGGGTGGAGGGATGTTAAATCATGTTCACGGGAACCTCAGAGGTTTTCCAACACAGAAGATTTCTGTTTACTTATTTAAAGTCTTGTGACATACTCTTGAGATTACATGAAACAGATTTTGAGCAAAACTCCTCATATACTTACACAGTCACTTCTTAATCTATTCAGTTCAATTCAAATCCTGGCTTACCAGCTGGAAGTTGGTGGCTAAAAATACTGTAATGCTCACCTTCTCCACTTCTGCTTTCTTCTCAGTCAGAAGACTCAATGTCCTGTCATAAGCTATGTTAATTAGTGACCGTACTTCTTCATCTATCAATCTGGCAGTTGCCTCACTGTAAGGCTTCTCCAATACCATGTCTCCTTGACGAGGGAGATCAAAGGAAATCTGCCCTACTTTTTCATTCATACCAAACTGAACAATCTGAGGAAGAAAGAAAAATGGAAAAAACACAAACAACAAATAAAAGGATAGTAATACTTTAGGGAATGTTGATGTAAAATATGGTAAACAAAACTGAAAAGAAGTTATTTTGCTATGACCCAATGTCTTCCTATAAAACCAACCCTCCCCTGAAAACTCAAGCCTAAGTACTTTAGTTGAGCTTTCCTTATTTTTATTTAATGATTAAATTGAAGGGCACAAATACCAGCATTTAAAGGTGGTTACTCATAATACTTCACCGCTGAAATACTAAGATATTACGGAAAAACACTTCAGCATTCATTAAGCAGTGAAAAACTCTTTACCAGAAATATAAATATTTTTCTAACTCAAAATATTTGCAGATTCTACATATTTCACTCACAAATATGGGTAAGTTAACTTAAAATTAGAGTGTCTTGAAAATTTTGTCCTTACATATGGAAAAAGCATATGCTATGCTTCATCCCAAGGCACTCTCCTACAAAGGCAGAAGTGATTCTTGTCTTGCTCGACTCATTACTCAATATTAACTCCTCTGACTGCTGAATATGGAAGTTTTAAGTTGTATTTTACTCCAGAAGAGGCTGAAATAAGTTCAAACTGCTATTTATATATTCACTCCATGGCCACTACCAATTTGATGGTTACTAAAGCAGCACTTCTCTGCTTGGCCTTGCAAGATGAATATAGGTGTGAAGAAGAGTAGTCAGAATTCAAAGAGAATTAGAACCAGCATTAGAACCAAGCATCTTAACCTGCTTCCTTAAGAAAAATTCAATACCTTTAAGTCCCCAGTTCTCTCTAGAAACAATGTCTGGTTAACATAAACATTTTTAATTCAAAATTGAATCCATGAAATAAACAGGTTTTCATTACACATTTACTTCCAGAGCTGGGGCAATAAGAGGCACAGAGACTAGGGAATGAGTTTGGTTTAGGGGTGGAGGTAAGCATTGTGCAGGAGAGAAGTGTACTCAGAAACGTCTCTCTCGCTCACCTTGTGAGTGTCTTAGAAAATGACATCTTGTGTGTTGACACAGGAAATGAATAAAGCACTCGTGTGTTTAGCACATATCTACACTGAGGTGAGTCATTACATTGATAGGATTTCAAATTACTCATCTATGCTAGTTTATATGATGCAAACACAAACTCATGTCTTAATTTCAGAAGCCTTAATTGGCAGCAAATAGCACTTAAATACAAGGTCTTCTGGATTTCATTACACATGTGAATCCAAACTGTGTCTTCAAACTGGGCAATGTAAAAGTAGGATCAGGCGATCAAATCTGTCCACTAGATTCCATTTTAAAAAGTACACAATTTCCACATGCAGATTCAACTGCAGTATGTATGTTCCTGCAGACGTAGGACAATAATCAAAGCCTAATGCACGGACTCACGTTGTAACGTCATAATAAAATACTTAAGTCATCAGCATCTCTACACAGTGGTGGCAAAATGTTTATTCATATATTTTTTGAAACTAGGCTTTTGAGGGGCAAACCTGATCAAAATGCATTCTTTCAAAATATTAATGTTAGGTAGTAGATAAACCGTAAGAAAAAAAGTCTCACTTAAGCACATACCTGAGCATATGCACTCTGGGTCACCTTCTTCAGGTCATCTTGGGCACCAGTTGTAATTCTTCCAAAAAAGATTTGCTCAGATACACGTCCTCCCAGAGTCATGCACATTCTGTCAAGTAGCTGCTCTTTGGTATAAAGATACTGTTCTTTGGGTAAATATTGAGCATAACCCAGTCCTTTACCACGTGGGATAATAGATACCTACAATCAGAGTTAACAGAATGCTAGGACTAAATAGTGTTAAAAAATATTAAGTTTTCTTTGGTTTGACTTAATACCACAACCTACAAGATACTCACCCTTGAAGTTTAACACAGACATTATTTCTGTTTACAGTTTTGCCCTCATTGTGATTTATCCTTAAAAGCCCTGGCTAGCTCTAAACTGGGATAACAACTAATAGAACATCTGGAAAAGAAAGATAAGACCACTGTCATATCTCTTCCAAAAGACTATACGGTATTTTTAAAAAATCTTCTAGCAAAAATCCACAAGTCTGTTAGAATTAGGTATTGGGCTCCAAGTATTCTGTAACAGGCATAGTATTTCTGCATTTTCAGTATTCTGAATACTTGGAGGAGCTTCTATGTTTATTTAATATCTTTCCTTCCAGCAGTAAATTGCACGAGATGAACACTAAGCTTGAAAGTCAGAAGAGATTAAGAACACAGCCAAGCAAAACTATGAATGTTAAAGCAAGTTTGAGAGATTGAGGTGCTTCTTCCTTTATCTTTGACTTGTTAAGCTGTGCAATCAAAAAGCAAATTAAAAGTAAATTCAGCCTGTAGATGATAATTTTTATAGCTATACTCCTGAAGAGGCGTTTATCTGCATAACCTGGTAAGATTAATTCAAAGCACTGATCTGTGCTAAAAGCCTCAGAGAAGGCTGCTGTCAAGGCAGCAGGCTCATGGGAAGATCAGGTCCCTTCCACTTTCCAAGGACATTTACAGAACAAACCTTGTAACAGCCAAGCCAGAAACACTTAAGAAAGCTACAAGAAGCACACAAAAAGTACTCCAAAATTCACACACTTACACTGTTTTTTGAAGAGATTACATATTTTAACACTCTCTCAACAGTGGCTGGGGGGAGCAGTGAGGGGTGTGAAGAAAAGAAAAAGATGCTGTACATGCTGCTATTAAATTACTAGTTCACGTTAGTTTCCTTTACCTTTAAGAGCGGGTCAGCATGTTCCAAAAACCATCCTGCAACTGCATGCCCTGCCTCGTGATATGCTACTGTCTTCTTCTCCTCTGGTTGCAGTACTTGAGTTTTCTTTTCCAAACCTGCATAAAACAAATTTGATTACTAGTTTCAGCCATACTCTCCTCCACTGAAGTTTCTTAACTCACTTAGAAAAACACAGCAAGGAATACTTAACATGCATGTACACAATCTATTGATTTAAAAAAACCCCAAACAATAACAACAGAAAACACACCAAACAAAAAACAACCCCAAACAACCTAAATTTGAAAGTTTTGGAAGCTTTTATCTTCCAGGTTTTATTGAAACCTTGATTAGATTGTTTAGGTTCAAAGTATAAGTTCTTAAGAATATTTAAACACTTAAATAAAACATTTGCATTTTAAAGATCACATAGTTTTCTAGACCATTCCAGGTCAACAGCATTGCTAAATCCAAGCAAACATTCCTCTTGCCATTTTCAAGAAATTAGAAAACCGTCCTGATAAAATTTCTCTCCCTATCCCTTTCTCCATTACAGAAGTCAGCAATATCAACAGGATACTCTTCTAAATCTCAAATGTGTTTAGAGAGGACAAGAAGTATAACCTTGAAGAACAGCAGAAAGACTCAAAGTGTGGCTTTTGATATAAAAAGAAAGTTGCCTGTCATACTACAATTTTTGAGAAACAACTGAAGTCATACACCTACCTCCAATAACTCTTTCAATTGCTTGCTCAAAATGCTTTTGGTTTATAGCATCTGAGAGATGCCTTGCAGCAATTAAAGCAGCTTCGTTACAAACATTAGCAATATCAGCACCTAAAAGCAGAGAAGGCATGAATTACTGATCATTTTCAACAATTTTCTCTCAGTCTCGCATAAAGATGATTTAAATTTCTATAGATTCTCACAGAACTTGAAAATTAAAGGTAATGCTCTCTGAAATAGTTTATTACACATAGCATAACTCTTAAGAGACATTTAAATACACATACCACAGTTATAGACTTTAGGTCTTCTCTCTTGGCTAGACAGCTACCAAATAGAGCTTATTACCAAGTGAAGTACTTGTGGGATACACTCTGCCTTCCACACATTTTCTGTCTGCAACAGACTATACTTGGACTAATATGTATTTAGCAGAATAAACTTCCTACATATGGATCCAGTATAGCTCAGACCTTTAATGTCTCTCTAGAGGATATCCTTTCACATTATTGGCTTCAAGTCACTCCCTTCTTGTTAACATTGTTTATTGAGATAACTTAGTTTAAACATCATCACTGCAACTGCCACAGATGTTTACAACTGGACATCAGAATAACGTTTTACACAGATCATGAAAACAGTGAAGAATTCAACTACTGGTCAACACAGATTTTAAATGGATTACATTACAAGAGAGTAATGAAAGTTCTTGCATGTATTCCTAATTCAGCACAAGAGTTACAGTACATTTTCCAGGGAGAAGCTTTTACATGCAGAAACAGAAATTCCCCTACAAAACATGCACACAAACTCCAAAAAATCCAGGTCCTCTCTGGTAGCGTTCAAAGAACTCAGCAAATGTACTAAAAGGAAGAATAGACATATGAGCTACAGCAATGAGAAACCTCTGGATTGCTTTTGCTGAAGACAGAAGAAACTGGCATTTGGCATGTGACCCTCATTGAGGTAAACAAAACTTAAGAGCCTCAAGAAATGTTCTGCTTTCTCAAACAGGAAAGAGAATTTCATGCAGTACCAGTAAATAAAATTAGTATGCCATCCACAAGATCATGCGCAAGAAAACCAGAAGTAGTAGGGAAATAAAGTATCTACAGCTTATACAGTAAATGCAGAAGAACATTGTCAATTAGGAGTCACTTACCAGAAAAACCAGGTGTTAGTGATGCAAGTTTTCTTGCTAGATTATCTTTATTTAAGACGGTGTCTAATTTCAGAGGTCTAAGGTGAACTTTGAAAATAGATGCTCTTCCTTTTATATCTGGGGGTCCTTTAAGATGAAAGAGTACATGTTTACTTTTCACATATACATATATGTATATATATAAAAAAAAATTAACTGAATGTGTGCAAAGAAGTTACACATATAAGTACATGCAGTGATTTCAGTGGTATTTTGTAAATACAGAGATATATAGCAATGCTGATAAAACTTACCAATGTAAATCTGTCTGTCAAAGCGTCCTGGCCTCATTAGAGCAGGGTCTAAAATATCTGGCCTGTTAGTCCCTGCCAAAATTACTACGTTTGTGGTTGTATTAAATCCTGTTGAAGAAATGTAATGAAGAGAAAATTTGTGTAAAAATACCTTCCATGAAAAGAAAAAAAAAAGAAAGAAAAAGACTGTCCACTTTACAGGGCCACGTAAGAACTGACCGTTTAAAATGATCTGAAAGCTGAAAGTGTTTCCATTTATTAAAGTATTGTCCAGATTTTCATAACAAGCAAAAAAATGACCTTGGGCTCTTCTTTGTGAAGTACTATCCTGCTTTATCTTCAAATTGCAATAATAGATTAATAGATTAACTGCTCGGGAAGTTGCAGAATCAGCATGGAAAGCTGTTTCGTTGTGTTTGTGGGGTTTTGTTTTTTTTTTTAATTGGCCTCATGCAAAGAATTTTTTCTGGCTGCTCTACTTTGACAAAGAGTTATCAGATGCAGAGTGATGGTTCTTTTTTTCTGAACAAATATTAACAAAACAGGCTGCAGCAAAATGAGTCACCATTTCTCATTTTAGGAAGCAAGGAAACACATTCAGTTTCTATTTAAGCTAGAATGCAAATCTTGGTTCTAGCTTGCAACTAGCACATTAGTTACCCATACAATTTCCATTATAATACAATACTAGAAGTTAAATACTTACCATCCATTTCTACTAGAAGCTGATTCAGTGTGTTCTCTTGCTCACTTTGTCCTCCAAAGTTGCCCCTTCCTCTCTTCCTTCCTACTGCATCTATCTCATCAATGAAGAGAATGCACGGGGCATTTTTACGAGCAAGAGCAAATAAGTCTCTAACCTTAATAAGAGAACAGAATACGTATCAGATCGGTTTGTAATTGTTCAGAGTTACGGGGTTGGTAGGAGGTGAAGAGGTACACCAGTAACAGCGTCATTACAATGAAGTATGGTTGTTAATAAGGATTCCAAGTCTCCAGCCAGCTCTCCAGGCACCACTAAGTTACACTGTAGCTGCCACTCAGCAAGAATCACTAATGTGGAGGCTCACTGGTTGAGAAAACCTTTATTAAGCCATAAATTAGGAACATTAAACTGCTTAAAAGCCTTAAGCAGCAACCACTTTTTCTGAATAACTGAAATACACCTTCAGCTCTAAAAGCCTCCAAACTTCAGAGATTTAAAGCAAGATTTCTCTTTTAAATGCTGTAATGCACATTATTACAAGCAGGACTGGAACGTGAACAGGCATGCTACGACACAGTTCTTCATATAAAGGAAATAAAATTTTTTTTTTAAGCTTTTCTGCGGTTAGACCAGGTTGGTGTAGCTCCTACAGTGAACTTAAGGCTTGCTTACAGGTGCTTACCATTGTAGCCTAACAACATGCTGTTATAAATACTGATTCTCAACCATCCTGTCTCTTCATTACATGGACTAGAAAAACCTAATTCACCTCCAAATACTTATTTGGAAGCTAAATTGCCTTCCAGAAGTCTGGGAAAATGGCTAAGACCTAAGCAAACAGCAGAATTCTTTTTATTTTTGGACTTTTAGATGTTACGTATCAAACTCTACTGTTGTAGTTACAGCACAATTTGATTGCTGTAAGGTGCAACGTTACAATGCCACCCTGCTTGCAAATACACCTGAAGGACCTCATCAAAACCGGTTTAGTAAGTTAACAGATCTACAGCTGAGGAATCAAACAGGAAATGAAAAGCTATGGAATAATTTTGACCTGAGTAGGAATTACAAACAGCTCAGAGCTTTACTACTTTTTTATGTTAGAGATGCAATTACAGAAGGCTTCTCTGATGACTATGTACAGCAGATGTGAAGGGACGTTAATTTTGGACAGCATACTCTACTACAGAAAGCCGCTTTGATTTGTAAACAGAATTTGACAAAAGTACAATGAATAAAGTACAAAGGAATGTGGTAAAAAGGAAAAAGTGTCAGATTCTCAACTATTTCTGGGATCTCTGTCTCTTTCCAACCAAAAAACACAGAACTCTAGAGTTCTGTTCCTTCTGAAAAAAACCCAAACCATAATGCATGTACACTAAAAAAAAGAAATAATCAAAAGGAATCAAGACTGTGTAAGCACTTTTAATTCTAACATATCCTAATTTACAAATAATCAATTTAGCATCGCTAACAACTGTCTTATTTACCAAATTCATAGGAAATGAAACTATAACACCCCCTCCTGTTGTTTTCAGAAGCTATCAGCTGTGATGAAACCTCAATTCGCAGCCAAAGCAGCAACTGTTATGTCAACAGATTTCACTCAGTAGTAAAAGCTGATAATCATCTGCTTAGACCAGCAGGGAAAGGTTAAGTCGTTTTGCTTTGGGGCATTTCAAGTATGCACTGACAACTAGTGACAATGTGGCTTCTGAGTACCATTATTATTTCAGGACAGCTAATAACCTCCCAGAGGACATGGATCAGTGTAATTTCTTACCATTTCTCAGTAAAGAAAATATATTATTAGAAGTCAACAAAAGATCATCAAAAGAGACGCTCGCTTGCAAGAGGCACACGCATGCACAGCTATGACAAACAAAGGACCAAATCTTGGAGAGTTTATCTGCTAACCTCTAACACACACACAGACACATGAAAACAGCACGCTTTCAGAAATGCACAGAAGTTAGTCAAAATGAGTTTTCCTATGAATCTTCACAGAGCATAAACCCACATACGGCTGGTAAGAGACGTTCCCTGACAAATTTCAAATTCAAATCAAGACCCTAAAGCACTTCCATTTCCTGCTAGCACAGAATTAGTTTCTGAACATGAATAAAAAAACATGGTACGCCTCCTTAAGTCTGTTCACAGAATTTGCAAAGAAGTCTTTGGTTTCCAAGAGTGTCTCACCTTGCAGGAATCTTTTTAAGGCTTAAGAAAATACCGGTGGAGTTTGGTGAAGGTATGAGCTGTTGCGAATGGAGTACAAATTTTGGACATTGTGAAGAACTTGGTTTTTTACCCATCTCACTTGTAAAATATTATCAGTAACTTGTTTACAGAATATTTTTCAGCATATTTAAGTGCCCTTCCTTCCTAGACAGGAGACTATAGATTTAAAAACTGAATGTTTTAAATGTACTTGTAATAAAAAAAATAGCTGAAGAAAAAATGGATGTACTGCAACGGATCTAACTCTGTCCACTTAATATGTATTTAATGAGCTATTAAGAGTTAAGGCAAAAGAGCACAAAAGATGCTGGACATATATATTTGCTTACTTAGATCACCTGATCTCCAGAAATTAATCATTAGCTCCATGACCTCTGGACTTCTGTTTCAACCAGAAGCTCATTTGTGTGTCCCAGACAACTATTTATATCTAAAGGTTTGGCACCACAAAAACAATACAGTTCTTCAAAGAAACAGGAGGAGGAGGAGGAGCTCCTCCTAGAGCAGAAGGAGACATTCCCTGAGCAGTAGTCAAATTAGCTACATATTTGAGACTCAGCTAGTAAATCTACTTCAGATCAAAGCTTGGAGAGTTTGGTTCTGTTTTCTTAAGGTCCTGCAAAGAGGTAAGAGGTAAACCCTTAAGGCCCTGAGGGCTTGCAACCAGACACTGAACTGCATTAGTTTCTTTTTTGAAGTATGACTCCCGTGTTTAGACAGGCATCTGGCATCACTTGGAAGTCATCTGCATAGATGAAAGAACTTCAGCTAAAATCAAGCCGTTTGCCTCCCCAACTTGACAATGCCCTCACAACAACCAATACTGAAACAAAAGAACAAGGCCAAAGACTTACTCGAGCTGGACCCACACCAACAAACATCTCTAAGAACTCTGAGCCGTTGACTGTGATAAATGGTACATTAGCTTCTCCTGCTGTAGCTTTAGCTAGAAGTGTCTTCCCAGTACCTGGAGGACCTGTCAGAATTGCCCCCTGCAAAAGAAACAGGCATATTTCCCTCATGAAGACAACATAAGCCTATGGAAATATCTTAAAAAAAAATAAATCTACATGTTATGATGTTGAGTCTACCAGCTGTTCTTCCATCATTGTCAGAACTGTATAAGGAAACAAACTGAAGATTAATCTCTCATTTAAACCAGCAAAAAGAAAAAAACAATAGCTACAACATTGCCATTCCATCTTGGATTTACAGGAACAGCGTTTTCTTTGCATGACGGAAAAAAAAGGTATGTTATCAGATGGGTTCCCATGACAACATAGCCAAAGGACAATTCTGTAACAGTCATATACAACAATGATGGTGCACATGCACGCTTGGGTATCATTCCTGACTCATGTGAACAGACTAAGTATTTCATGAGGCAATGGCACCACAGTTATACTGCTGGCACTTAATTCCTCTTTATTTTAGGGGGCCAGTTAGCTCAGTTAGTAGAGCGTAGCGCTAACAATGCTAAGGTCGCGGGTTCGGTTCCTGTACAGTCCCCATGTGTTGCCTGATCTAGTCGACAGGTGGCGTCCCTGGTGGCAGGGAGGCTGGATTAAAATGATCTCTAAGGTCCCTTCCAGCCTAGGCCAGTCTATGATTTTGTTTCTGACTTCAAGAAGAAAGAAGACTGAGAGCATCATGTATATAAACATCCCTAGTCCAATTTAGAACTCCGAGGACTACCAAAAGAATAAAGTCTTTATCTGCTAAGTCATCATTTTCTTACCTTTGGAATTTTTGCTCCCAGATCTTCATATTGTTTGGGATTTTTCAGAAAGTTAACAAACTCCATTATCTCTAATTTGGCCTCCTCACAGCCAGCTACATCTTTGAATTTAACATCTATTTCATCCTTAAGGACTTTGGCTGTGGTTTCACCCACACTGAAGAGTCCACCCATTCCACGCCCTGCTCGACCTAGGCCTGCAGGACCTCTTCTTAGTGTGTACAATAAAGAACCAATAATCAGGATTGTAGGCAGCAGACTCAGGAGAAATGATCTGTGGAGAAAAAAAAACAAATAAAGCAGAAACCCACATATATTGCAAATATCCATTACTGCATATAACATGTAAAATGTTGGTTTCATTATAAGCAACCCTGAACAAATTCAGGACAAATACTCTATTAATAAACTTGCAATGTTTGTTTTTGCAAGTCGTTCAAGTTGGGAAATAACCAAGATAAACTTCAGAATGAAAAAAATACTCTGAATTACAGAACTGAAACAGGCAAAAAAGCCTCTTAAAACTGTAATTAAAAGAAGAGCTGGTATTAATTCTTCATTGCCTATACTCCTTCCCTCATGACCCTGGGAAAATGTAAGTTAATAAACTTAAAGGGTAACACATTTCTACATTTGATGTTTAATAAGTGATTAGTTTTGGTTTTGTTTTTTTTATTTAAACATACCATCAAGTGACACTGGTGAGTTTTGCAGAGGTGCAGGATAGTGTGATTTACTTAATCACCTATTTCTTGCCTTTTTGCAAGGGCACAGAATTTGGCTTCTGTTGAATTTTCACAGGGAAATTCATGCCTGATATATTTCAGTCCATATGCTGTCGTTCTATGCCATATTTCGCCTGTCCAAAAATCTGCATGAGAACCATCTCTGAAGCTTTGCAGCTGGGCCTTAACGAAGGCCCTGAACTTAAATGAAGAAAGGACTAATTGTAAACAGAAACATTTACGTAATAAGAAGTTATATTTAGGGTAAGAGGATATGGATTTCTACACAGACAAAGTACTGAACACCTCCTCTTACAGTTAACATTGGAAAAATTAAACCATGACAATTGTTATCCTGATAATACTGCCATCTAGTGAAGCATAAGGTGCATGTCTTACAACCCCACTTTTCTACGGTAAGGACAACCATTTTTATCATGAGATTTATTTTTTTTTTTTAAAGTAACTTCTTACCCATCACTCTCTGTTGAGTACACTACAGGCAATCTGTTCTCCACTTCTATTCCCAGATCTTGCTGCACAGTTTCAAGATTCCGTTCAAAAGTGTCCACACTACCAATATTAAACCAGACGTACTGCTATAAAAAAAGCAGAGATCACCATAAAGTGCCCTATCTTATTTCAGCCTTGTTACAAGCCAACTTCTTCTAACACATACACAAGCAATTCTCAGAACAAATTCAGACCAAAGTAGAGTTTTAAGCTGTCTTGTAAAATGTGCAACAAGACGAATCTAAGGACTACCAACCTGAATATACTGTACCTGTCATTGCTGCTACAGAAATCATAATCCCAATAGTTTTGGGGCACTTTAAATAGACTGAAATCCTGGAATTTTCTCCAGGAAGAAATGGAAGGAGAGTAAGTAAACAGATCTTTAGGAGGAAGCTATGCAGTCAGAATAATAAAGACTACTGATCCAGTAAACACAGCAGCCATACAACTTAGTTTCACCTGAAGGTTAATCTCAGCTTTTCTGGTTAAGAAAGGCAATTCTTTTGAAATCCAAACTAGCTTTAAAGTTAGCTGCATTCATGAAAGACAGTATGAACTTATATACATAATTATTTTTTTTTTAGACATTACTTTCAAACAGTGTTGAGATTCAGTTTTTCAAGAAAATTCCATTTTTTCACCATGATTTGCTTGACTTGCCCCTAGTTACCCTAATAGTGGAGGGGAAAAAGGAAAGAAAAAAAAAAAGTAGTCCAAAGTATTAACTGGTTGAGAAACTAATGCAACTGGTGATATGTGGGCTAAAGAGCAGGTGTATAAATAAGTCACACTGAAACCCACTGGTGAAGTAATTGCTGCACATTTCACTTTACCCTAGAAGGACTTGCCGATCTTGTTTAAGAAAGCCAGCTAAAAAACCCTGCTACCCAAGAAGAGGTAACCTGACAAAGCTTCTCTATTGTTTTTCAAATAACTGGCTAAAAGCAGACTGGAACAAAAAAGATCCAACAGTATGTATGGTTAAACCTGGGGCTTTCCTGAGAAGATGGAAAACAGCAGTTAGAAGTAAAGAACTTTCAGCAATTTCTCACTCTTCCTGTGTGCATATTTGTATTAATAGTACTGTGCTGGAAAGGAACTACTTGCTATAGCTTTAAGATAGCTGTGGCAGAACAATTGATACAGTAAAGTGAAAAAAACCCATGATGCAGGATAATGTAACAGTAATGCAGAAAACATATTTTTAGATTAAGAGATTATTAATGCTCCAGATCAAGTTTTAGGTAAACATCACCTAAAAAGATTGCTTTGCCTTTTCTAATGTCTTATGTATATGTATTAGAAGTGTTTACCCATTCATGAGGAGACTGTCCCGAAACAAAGATCACTCTAACAAAGCGCTTGTTCACCACTTCAAGTCTGTCCACCTGCAGGACGAAAGAACAAAACTTGTGATGTGTTAAGAACGCACAGTCACTGCACTTCCATCACAGCAAAGAGCTACATATACCAAGTACGATCCTGTTCGGTTTTCCAGTAAGGGAAATAAAATTCATGTTATAATCAAGATGGCTCCACAAACTACAGTCTGCCATTAGGAATGACATGAACAATCATATATGACTTCAATAAACAAGGAATATTCCTACATTAAAACTCAGCTTGAGGGATGACCTTACACCCTTTTTTTTCAAGGAGAAAACCCAATGCAGACCTCAGCTCAAACCACAGCTACAGTGAAATAGTTAAAAACCAGTTAACTGTTTCAATGGTCAAACACCAAAAGCAATAGACCAGCCAATTCTAAACAGTTTTAACAGCTTCCAAAATAAACCAAATGAGGGAAAAATAACTTTGCTCTCACAATTATGTAAAAGACTTCCTGTGCTACCACATTAAACACAATAATATCAATTAGATAAAGAGAATTTAGTTGAGGTTAACAGATACCATACAAATTAAAATCAAGATCTGAGCTGCAGGTTCGCAAACATATACTATTAAGCTTTATTTTTTATATGGAAGTCTCAAATGGTTGGTTTCTTGAATTTGACAGGGTTTCTTCAGGTAACTAGTTTCTTTCCTTTTTTTCTTCCTCTTTCCAGAAGACAACTAGTTTCAGCACCTTTAAAGAATTTTAAACTAGCAATCACTCTACAATTTGGCCTGAGCTGTACACAGGCTAGAAAGGTTGTTTCCCTGAATTTATGACATGTGGCCATTTCTGGCAGAACTGAAGGAAAATACGAGTTAAGAAGCCACTCTAGATCTAGCCTGACTTCATGCAGATTTACCCGGGCATCTTTGTTTTGAAAAGCACATAACCTCTTTAGTGATGTCTTCTCTCCATTAACTTGTTACCACAGTGACAACCAACAGCATTTGACAGCTATATATTTAGCTTACCTGAATATCTACACTACATCTTAAAAACGTCAAAGAGACTTGGTTTTGTGCAACAACAAGCTTTCATAATGCTTTTCTGCAGTAAGGTTCAGGGTTTCATTCACAATAACACCTAAACTAATCTTTTTGTCACGTTAGTGTCTCACTGCTTCATGACAAATACCATCAGTGAGGTTTTTTTTCCCCACAAGACGTACACATAATTGTCAGTTCAGACTAGGTCTGTAAGAGTCTAGGCAGAAGGGAGAAGCACAGAAAGCAGTTCTGCATAGATCAGTAAGACAAAGAAAGGTAGGCAACAACCTGTTTAGCACTTTACCAAAGTAATGGAGGGGTAGGAAGCATGCTGTTAACACAAAATCCCAGGTCTGAAACCTAGAGGAAGAGGCAAGCCAATGTTTTCCTAACCTGCGGGCGAAGCTACAGATAGGGAGGTAACAGAGCCAAGAACTAGTAGCTCCTGAAGTAGAGAAAGCCTATGTAAGACATTTGATCTCCTGAACTTCAGGGCATCACCAACCTATTACTCCAAGTGTGGAAAGCTGCCAAGTTCTATAGAGAGATAGGACACCGATGGCAAAATTGATTGCTCCTGTAGTGGCTCCACATAGGAAGTAAAAAAAAAAAAAAAAAAAGAGGAGAAAACTAAATCAAGGATCAAGGAGGCTATTTCACAATATACTTAGGCCAATTTACTGTCCTTGGAAAGAATTATTCAATTCCCCACCCTCACTTTTCTGCTCACACTGCTGCTCCTCAGATTCCCTGAGGAACTTAAGGCATGAAACAATCAGGAACCTTCTTGTTTCCAGGAGGGTGGAAATGTTTAGGATTAGAAGTTAGTTTCATATCAGAGCAGCTGGTGTGCCTGCTTAAGCCATTAGGTCAGCTTACCTGTACTCTAAGACCATACACTGAGAGACCTGTTGCACTGCCTCTTCAAACTACCAACAGCATGAGCTACCCAAGAAAAAAATATTGTTCTGAGATGCCCATCCCCTCTTCTCTCTTGAACTGGAATCCAAAACGCCAGATGAAGGAACTCATTAAGATGAAAAGTTGATCCCTTTCTCCCTCAAAAGTTACTCTTTAGCCAGTTCTCACTCCACAGATACATGAATACAAGCATAGGTGGGGAGACAAAAATGAGCACTTTTGATTTTGATTCCCCTCACTACTCACCACTCCTTTAGAAAGGTAGTTATTGACAAAGTCTTTCCAGGTGATTTCTCTTCCAGGGACCCTGAAGAAGAAGTAATATACAACCATTGTCCAGAAAAAAGAACTTCCCACTACGTACATCCGAAACTCCCTGACATCCCATGGAATGTCACCCTGGGAAATGGAGGAAAAAAAAAAAAAGGGTGTAAGAGTCTGTAATACAGCAAGAACATAACAAATAGATTCTAGTATCTGTTTGTGGCTTCTACTCCCTGCCCTCAAGGTCACCACAGAAAATATCAAAAAGAGCTGTATTTTGTCATATGAACACACTTAGTAATATCTGAGGATTACAACATTAGTAGAAAATCTTTCAAGTCTTTTAAAGATAGTAATTGAACATTTTTGATCTATGAACTGCTTATAAAAAAAAAAATTGCTATCTGTTATATGACCTTTCTCTCTCCATTCTACATTTTTCCCTGCTTCCAGGACTACATGCAAGCCCTACAAAAATAAAGGGGAAAAAACCAAACCAAAACAGGAAAAACACAGGAATAAGGAGAAAAATTGCACCCATAAAGTAAAATCAGAAAAATATTCCTTATATGCTTGTACAGCCAGATGCTATCATCATTGCGCTACAGCTAATGACAACAAATATAAATTAAAAAAACCCCACCAAACTAATGTAGGTATTCCATAAAGGTCAGAATAGCTAACAGTAAACTACACTTAACTAGCATTGCATGATCAGTAAGTTTTACAATCTGATATTTTGAAATGAAATCTGAAGCCTTTTGAGGCCTGAGGCTCTACTACAAGAATACTGACTACTAGCAACAATATCCATATAGCTTAAAACTCCATTAACATTTCCAAACCACAGTTACAGTTAGATGCCTCTGAAGGTATATACAAAATGTTTATTTATGAAAGGCACTGAGTGGGGAGCCACCTAGAGCCAGTTACTATGAAACACTAGGCACAGGAGGCTTAAGAATTTAGACAATCAGAACATGGCCCTAAAAAGCAAAAAATACGGAAGGTTATTTCATGGGGACAAGACAGTTAGTACCATAAAGATATTGTAAAGTCAAGACCTTCTGTAATCTGGTCCACCAGTTAGTTTCTTCTTTCTTGCCACCTTTTTTTCCACCACTGCCACCTCCTCCACTACTAGCCCCACTAGGCTGTCGGGTACTAGCCTGCTTTGCTTCTAAGAAAAATAAAACATAATAAAAAAAAATCTTTAGATCTTATACCAATCTCACACTGTCTTTTATTAGTTTTAAAATTATAGAGCTGTTGTGAAAATTTAACTAGTTTGCAATGCTACAATAATCAGAGGAAGTGAGAAATTGCATTTTCCATAGAAAAAGATACATAGACCACCAGCTGGCAGAGACGCGTCTATCTCACACAGTTATGACCAGAAGAAACGTCTGTTAATAGTATAACTGATGACACTTGGGCACTAAGAATTGAAAAATACCAAATATAAAAGAAACCTGTTGTGGAGACTGCATGAAACTTATTTCCTACTGTGTTAATCCAAGACACACAGATTATTTTAGCATTTTGTTGGAGCTCAGCAGGGGGGAAGTGGTGAGGTTTCTCACTGAATTTGAGGGCATACAGGTGGTTTGTTTTGTTTTTCAGAAACACACCACAAGCTCCAAGTAACTTTTCCTCCCATAATACACCCCTCCATTCATACTACAGTCCTCTTCAAGCTCAGGGTTTATCGATATCACAAGCTGGCATCCTTTTTCATTCTCTAGGGACAAGCACAGCACAGTAACAGCCAACAAAAACTGCGGAGTTGATCATTCTTCTACTCATCCAACTCACAAGGTGTCTGCATGGCACAGCATAAGGTCAACATACTCAGCAGCGCGAGTCAGAGCATGACACTAACACAGGCTCCTTCCAAGCCCAGCTCTTTCAAGAGCTTGTTGGTCTGGGCAAGCAGGCATGATGCCAGTTTTTACCATTCAAGGCCTAGTGGAAAAAAAACTGCTGCTATTACTGCTTTTATAAGAGACTCATGGGGTTACTGCCTTCCCTTCTCCTTGGAAGACATGTTCTATAATTTTCTGATACAATGGAGTGGCTGTTAAAGCTAATTACTTCCAGGTTCACTCCTCTCCTTGTAAGGGTAGGGCTCCTAGCACTGCCACTACTGACTCATCTTACAAGCAGCATGGTCCTGGCTAAAGAGCGAGCTCTGGATCCTGACCCAGAACAACAATTCTGGTTATTCCATACAACAAAACTGGTATTTTAGCTTGTTCTAGGGAAAACTAAGAGGTACACACATTAAGAGGAGCCTCTGAATCACTAATGTCAACTAACAGGAAACAGCAGAACAAGAATTTAAGGACAGCATTCCAACAGACACATAAGAGAAAATAAACATTTTATATATATATATATATATGACTTGATATGAAAGCAAAATATTGTTGAATAAAAATATATCAATTCACACTTTTAAACTAATCCAGTACAGAAACATATTCCCTGAAAAAAAAATAAAAACTCCAAATGCAACCCCACAATGTTATGCTAAAATCTAGTCTAATGAATACACATTCCACAAAACGAACACGTAGCTTTTTGTACCTTTTGTTTCTCCAGTTGTACCTTTAGTTCCATTAGCTTTCTTCCCATTGGGAAAATATTTTTCAAATCCTATTAAGAAAGAGTTCAAGAGCTTAACTGTTGTTTAGCTTACAATTCTGTCATTACACTTCAGCAGTCACAAGGGAAACAGATACAGCCGCAAAGAAGCTAGCAACACATAGAACACGAAAAGGGTTTTTTTCCTTGTCTTTTTGTTCAAAGAGCTCTACCAGGTTCCCCTAAATAAATCTGCTACTGTTGACAAGAAAACATCAAATGTATTTAATAACCTAAGGCAAAGCTGTCCTTTAAAACAGAGAAGACAAGCTTAGTTCAATGGGAAATTGCACTACATAGTGTGAAATTGAGTGAATGCAGTCATTCTTTAATAGCTCCTAAAAACCCCATACATCCAGATTAATGGCTGGCAAATACAAGAACTTACTTCCCCACAGACAGTAAACCTAAGCTGCACACAAGTGCAGTCCTCAGCAAGCAATGAAATCTGCTTCACTTCACTGATCAAAGTTATAGTCACCTTTGGGAGGTTGAGAGAAAAGCCTCCTGCAAGCAGCAATGACACTTGCCAAGATAGTACTTCTGCCAGTGGTAACTTCAGTGGTAACTTTTTCACTGAGCTGAAAGAAAAAACAAATATAAAGCAACAAGAAGGTAGCACAAAAATCTTCAAGCCCTCTAGTAGTCCTGAATTGCAACAAGTTAGATACTACTTTACAATAGACTTAATAGTAGTTGCTGTGGACAATAGCATAACACAACAACGGAAAAGGAAAAGTCAATCAAATAGGTAATTTCCAAAGCAAGAAGAATTTTACTCTATTTTTAAGAGCAGAATTTCATCTTACATACAAGCCCAACATTATTTAAAGAGAAAAATCAAGCAGGAAACACTAAAAGCTATGAACATTAAATACATATACACTGATCCTACAGGAAATATTTCATAATATCAGCTGAATGACACTTATGTGCAACACTGATTGTAAAAGCATAATCCACACAGAACTGAACTATGCTTTGTTAAAGAACTGCAGCTTTTTGCAAATAGTTAAGAACCTGTAACTTCCGAATATGAAAGACCTGTTTGAACCCAAAACAAAGGGGTATGGTAGACAATGCTTATGTCCCACTAAGAAACCAACATGGAGGAAGAATGCCATTTCAACTTGCAGACCTAAACATCTATGTTGGTAAAGACCCAGTTATAAAAACACAACAAACCCAAGTCTATCACACCTTGTTCTGACACACTGTTTACTGTTATTCATCACTAAAGCACAATGAAGTATTTATGACTAATTCTTAAGAAAACTTTACTGTAACTGAATACTTAAAAAGAGTAAACTGTAATTTTATTACAGAGAAATCAAATCCTTTTTCCTAAATGAGGATATATTTTAGGTAAAATCACAACTTACTGCCTTTCTAAGCTTTTCCAGCACCTCCAAGGTGCACCAAGGTGGAAGACTTCCCCATAGACTTTCTTTCTGCTTCCATTCCCTTTTGCCCTATAGCAGTGCTCTGTCTCCTTCTGCTATTTTTCTATTAGAAGTTACTTACCTTAAGAGCCAGAGAAAGAGTAAAAAAAACCAAACCAAACCAAAAACAAAAACACAACCCACAAAAAACTCCCATCAAAACCAACCGAAAAATTAAAACCCCTAAAACCAACAAACCAAACCCCAAACCAGAAAACGACAGGTCCTGGAAACATGACTTAAAGTATCAATGCAAGACAGCAAACATCCACCTAGGACTAACACTTCTAGGACTACATTTGTGAAGGAAAGCTCAATATTAGTACCTCCACAGTAATTTTGTTAGTCAGTTTATACTGGTTGTAGACAAAACCTATTTTTGCATATTAAACAAACTTGTACGTTACTAGATTACAAACTAAGAGCACCCTAGGGATTCTGACATATCATTAATTGAATTCTACCTATCCTGAAGCCTTCTGTCTTGCAGCTTCCCCCTCTACCTCTTATATATTTCATCATTTAATAATTATTCCAAGCAGCCGTCTAGTCCAACTTGCTGGAACCAAAAGGAATAACAAAACAGTCTTTTTTGCTTGCTTTTGCTGTAGACTAAGCCAAGAATTCCCAGGCTGCTTGATCTAGACATTACTTTGTGCTACTGCATGTCTTTGAATAAGTCTGCTACTGAAAATCCAAGAGGATATTTTACTGATCGCAACTGAAAAGCACATGCAGTGCAGCTAACCTAGAGAATAGCTACTAGGTCAAATATGCTATGACCTCCAACAGGAGCAATTACATTTGTACCCCCAGAAGCAGCTTTAGGACAAGTGGGATGCATCTCTGTGGGCGATCAAATAAAAAGAGCTTGCCACAGACTAGCCCATCTGTAGTTCAAACACAAAAGGGTACTGAATGTTGCAGCAACAAATGAAACTCAAGAGGTGTCCAGTAACACTGGTTTCTCTTCTACATCACTAGTGTCCTACATCACCAAAAAATTTGGGAGTTACTTATTCTACAAGCTCAGATTACAGAAATATTCAGAAACGTTTACTCCAAATGGAATAGAGCAACTGCCCATGTTTAAAAGAAAAGTTTAAGTAACCCAGATCCAATTGCCTGGCTCAGCTAGACCAGTATGAGTTTATTACAGAACTAAGTTACAGTTTAATTTAGCTGGGGGTGTGAGGAGAGGAGGGAGTGAAGGGCAAGCACACAGAGCTTTGGGGCAGACCTGAGGAATGGAACTGGTTTGTCTCTACAGAGCCTAAAATTCCATGAATAAATGTACAGTCACCTACAAAGTTAACATGCACAGAGCTAAGCATTTAACAGTTTTCCTGGGAGAAAAGGGAACAACTGACTTCATGCCACATTCAATAAATTGCCTGACTGCTACCGACAGGTCTAGGTAAGTTGGTCTACTGAAACACTCAGTTTCCTTTCACCACAGCATTCCACAAATGGAATAACTGTGCTACACTGGTAACAACAGCTTGGATTTGCGTTTGGTGATTTTTTTTTTTTTGGACTCTGTACATAACCACCGTGAAAACTGCTCATATTGATCCTGACACAGGACTCACCCCTGGGTTGGCTGGCAATAAGAATGCCACAGGAAGCTGAGCTGATATAAGCATCCTCACTGCCTAAGCAAAGGGAAAGCAAACAAAGCACTTTCTGACTGGATGCTTAAATAGTACAGTGGCTCTTCTGGGCTATGTACTGTGAAACTCTTTCCAGCTTCTTTCAGCCAGAGAAAAAGTACTCTCGAAGTGTATAAAGCAAAAAAACCCCCAAAACACAAAACCCAACATGTCATGTGTTGCCCTTTTTTTTTTTTTAACGCAAACCTTGTGACACCTCCCCCTCCAAAAATATATATAAAAATACAAGATGCTTTTTAAAAACAGAAATTCAAGACAAGCAAGTTTAAAATAAACAACAATCTGTTTTATAAATGCCACAAAAACTTTACTACTCTGGAATATAACATAAATTTACGATCTGCAACCTCAAAGAAATGCCTTCTCCATGATTCCACTATTAAAATAAAATGGTAATTTTAAACAAGCAGAACTACCGCCTTTGCAAAAACACTGTGACCATAATCCATTTTTTAAAAAAACTGAGGATATATAAAGCAAGAACAGAAAAATCCAGCAAATTAGTTATATAAGCAAAAGATTAAAAATCTATTAATTCAAGGAAGTTACAAGTATACAGTTTTATCCATAAACGAGTTCCAAATCTGACAAAATGAACTGAAGCCAAAAGTCTTAATTTTTCTAACAGTCAGCATAATATTAGATAAGGGTATGTTGGGGATGGAACACAGAGCTGCTAAGGAAATCTAATTTCATGTAAGCTGCTTATTTTGTTTTGCTAAAAGCCATTACTTTGAAGTCTTTCATTAAAAAACAGAATTGAAAAAGCCACAGTTCTGCTACCTATACACATCCCTAGATGTTAGAATAAGTTCTCTTCCTAGCTTCTGTTCCATTCAAAATAAAATCTCATTAAATTTTATTGACAGAAACAAGAATTAGCTTCCTGACCGATCAGCAGTACTGCTGATAGTGTTTCATTTACTGCTGTAATAAGTAACAAAAAACAGATTATTATTGTATTGTTCAGCTCTGACCAAACAAAACTACAAATTCAATATTAAAACCAAACAGATATATATACTTGGGATTAAGTTCTTAACATTGTTATATATATTCATCCCACAATTATTGCTATCGTAGCAATAATCTTCCTAACTATAAAGGTGCAACCATTCTCCAGCATATACCACAGGGAAAAAAAAGCAACCTATCCCAGATGCCATTGAAAGATGCAGGAATTAAGCGTCCTCCTTCTCCCAAGCAGCAGCATAGGCTTGTCATTCCTCTAACGGGGCAGGGTCCACAAGGGTAACACAACATAACAGCTGACAGCCTAAACCATTTTACTAAGAACGAACACTCGGACATCGCGAGTTATCAGTTAATAGGAGAACAGCAGGTTCAAATCCATACCTCTGTCGCACCCTGCAACCCCAGGACAAAAGCAAAGGCGCGTTTGCCTTCTCTTTTCAGCACATGACCGCTGCGCCGAGAACCACCGAACCGACGGCGCAGACGCGAGGCGCAGGC
>NW_009693981.1:7954-8701 GCF_000703405.1 Apaloderma vittatum | reverse complement strand
CTTGGCCCAGCTATCCAGCCTGTCTAGATTCTGCTGCAGAGCCCCCCTACCTTCTAGCAGATGGACACTTCTTCCCAGTTTTGTGTCATCTGCAAACTTACTGAAGGTGCACTCTATCCCCTCGTCCAAATCATTGATGAAGATGTTAAACAGGAGTGGCCCCAGTACTGAGCCCTGGGGGACACCACTCGTGACCGGTCACCAACTGGATTTAACTCTGTTGAGCACAAGTCTTTGGACTCAGCCATCTAATCAATTTTTCCACCCACCAAACCGTATGCCTAAGAGCAGTCAGTTTCTCTAGGAGAATGCTGTGGGCAACAGTGTCACATGCCTTACTAAAGTGAAGGTAGATAGTATCCACAGCATTTCCTTCATCCAACAAGCGAGTCACCCTGTCCTAGAAGGAGATCGGGTTTGTTAAATGGGACTTGCCCTTCACAAACCCATCCTGAGTCTGATCACCTGGTTGTCCTGCATGTGCTGCATAATGGAACTCAGGATGATCTGTTCCATCAGCTTTCCTGGGACTGAAGTAAAACTGACAGGCCTATAATTTCCTGGATCATCCTTCCTTCCCTTCTTATAGATGGGTGGTATATTTGTGATGCCGATCAGGTCATAGCATTGCAGACTCACAAGCATCTCCAGCTCCTCTTATTTATTGCCCAAGCTGTGGGCATTCATATATAGAATCATAGAATGGCGTAGGCTGGAAGGGTCCTTAGATATAGCTGCCTTCCAATA
>NW_009693981.1:0-7807 GCF_000703405.1 Apaloderma vittatum | reverse complement strand
GAAATAAATTGCCCAGAGACGTTGTGGCTGCCCCCTCCCTGGAGGTGTTCAAGGCCAGGTTGGACGGAGCCTTGAGAAGCCTGATCTAGTTGAGGGGCGTCCCTGCCCATGAGGGAGAGGTTGGATTAGATGATCTCTAAGGTCCCTTCCAGCCTAGGCCATTCTATGATTCTCTATATTTGCTGACTTCCAATCAGCTGGGACCTCTCCAGTCAGCCAGGACTGCTGATAAATGAAGGAGAGTGGCATGGTAAGCACCCCTGCCAGTCTCTCAGGACTCTAGGACGAATCCCATCTGGCCCCATAGATTTGTGGCTGTCAGTGTTGTCCCTGCCTGGCTCCTTGTGAATTGTCGGGGGGACATTTTGCTCCTGGTCCCATTCTCTCGGCTTGGTGAGCTGGCTTCCCTCAGTACAGGTGTTACTTTTACTAAAGACTGAGGCAAAGAAGGCAGCTCAGCCTTACCCTCATCTTTTATTACTATATTTCCTCCTGGGTCTAGCACGGGATGTAGGCTCTCTCTGTCCTTTCTTTTGTTACTAAGGTATTTATAAAAGCTTTTATTACAATCTTTTACTTTCAAAGCCACATTAATTTCTAACTGGGACTTAAATCTTCTAATAATCTCCCTACATAACCTAATGTTATCCTTATATTCAGTATGAGTGGCTTGCCCTCCTTTCCAGAGACCATAAACTCTCTTTTTTTATCCCTGATCTTTAGCAATATGTCCCTATTCAGCCAGGCTGGTCTTCTATGCCGCCGGCTTGTTTTAAGGCACATAGGGATGGCCTGCTCCTGTGCCTTCAAGATTTCCTCCCTAAGTAATGTCCATCCTTCCTGGACTCCTATAACCTTCAAAACTGATTCCCAAGGGATTTTATTAAGTAACCTCCCAAACAAATCAAAGTCTGCCCTTCAGAAGTCCCAAGTGGCAGTTTTGCTCTCACTCTTCCTAGTGTTTCCAATAATAGAGAACTTGATAATTTTGTGGTCACTGCTGCCTAGATAACCTCCAACTTCCACTTTTTCAACAAGACCTTCTCTGTTCACAAACAGGAGGTCCAGCAGGGCACCTTCCCTGGTCAATTCACTTACCAGCTGCATGAGGAAGTTATCCTCCACACATTCCAGGAACCTCCTGGATTGTTCCTTCTCTGCTGTGTTGTATTCCCAGCAGATACCTGGGAGGTTAAAGTCTGCCACAAGAACAATGGCAAGTGACTGTGAGATCTCTCCCAATTGCTAATAGAAAGTTTTGTCTACCTCACTGCTCTGGCTGGGAGTTCTATAGCAGACCCCCACAGCAATATCATCTTTATTGACCCTTAATCTAACCAAACACTTTCAACGTCATTATCACTGTGCTCAAATTCAGAGCTTTAATAACATTCCTTAACATACAGGGCCAGCACACCTCCTCATATCGAATCATACAGTCACTGTAGACGGACTACAAGATTATCATAATAAAACACACTTCTTGATCAAGCATAGATCAACGTTTACTGTCACCAACAACACAGGTGTAATTCACCTGATCTAACACAGTAATATAGAAACATAGAATCATTTAGGTTGGAAAAGACAAAGCTTTAAGATCACAGAATCACACAGAATCACAGAATCTCAGTGGTTTGAAGGGACCTCGAAAGATGATCTAGTCCACCCCCGCCGCCAGAGCAGGATCACCTACAGTAGATCGCACAAGTACTCATCCAGGTTGGTTTTGAATGTCTCTAAAGAAGGAGACTCCACAACCTCCCTGGGCAGCCTGTTCCAGTCCTCTGTCACCCTAACAGTGAATAAGTTTTTTCTAATGTTCCTCCTGTGTTCCAGCTTGTACCCATTACTCCTTGTCCTCTCATTGGATGCTGCTGAAAAGAGCCTGGCTCCATCCTCCTGACAATCCCCCTTGATGTATTTATAAACATTTATGAGATCACCCCTCAGCCTCCTCTTCTCCACTCCCTTAATCCTGTTAGTTGCTCTGTGTTGAACTCAGAATCACAGAATGTTAGGGACAGGAAGGGACCTCAAAAGATCATCTAGTCCAATCCCCCCGCAGGAGCAGGAACACCTAGACGATGTTACACAGGAAGGCATCCAGGTGGGTTTTGAATGTCTCCAGAGAAGGAGACTCCACCACCTCCCTGGCAGTCTGTTCCAGTGTTCTGTTAACCTTACTGAGAAGAAGTATCTTCTCAAATTTAGGTGGACACTCTTGTGTTCCAGTTTAAACCCATTACCCCTTGTCCTACCATCAGTTGTCACCGAGAAGAGCCTTGCTCCATCCTCGTAACACTCACCCCTTACATATTTATAAACATTAACGAGGTCACCCCTCAGTCTCTTCTTCTCCAAACTAAAGAGACCCAGCTCCCTCAGCCTTTCCTCATAAGGGAGATGCTCCACTCCCTTAATCATCTTCGTTGCTCTACGCTGGACTCTCTCCAGCAGTTCCTTATCCTTCTTAAATTGAGGGGCCCAGAAATGGACACAATATTCCAGATGTGGTCTCACCAGTGCAGAGTAGAGAGGAAGGAGAACCTCTCATGACCTACTAACCAGCCCCCTTCTAATATAACCCAGGATGCCATTCACCTTCTTGGCAGTTCCCTATATAGCCACGCAGGTCTCCTGGCTCTCTTCCTTTACTTTCTACGTGTCGGGATGCACTGACCTTGAGCTTTGAAGAAGCAGTCACTGAATGCCAACCAACTATCTTGGGCCCCTTTACCTTCAAGCAGCCTTGTCCATGGGATTTCCCCTAGCAATTGCTTGAAAAGGTCACAGTTTGCCCTGCTAAAGTCCAGGGTTGCAATTCTACTTGCTATTCTGGTCCTACCACACAAGATCCTGAACTCCACCATCTGATGGTCACTGCAACAAAGACAGCCCTCAACCTTTACTGCTTCGACCAGACCCTCCTTGTTAGTGAGGACAAGATCCAGCAGTGCACCTCTCCTAGTTGGCTCACCCACCATTTGCATGAGGAAGTTATCTGGACCCTTCTGGACTGTGGCTGGTTGGCTGTGTAGTCCTTCCAGCAAACATCAGGGAAGTTAAAATCCCCCAGGACAACCAGGGCCTGTGATTGTGAGGCCGCTCTCATCTGCCTGTAGAAGGCCTCGTCAGCTTCCTCACCCTGATCTGGTGGCCTGTAAAAGACACCCACAACAGTATTGCCCCTGCCAGCCTACCCCTTAATTCTGACCCATAGACTCTCAACTCGCTCATCATCTGTCCCTGGACAGCACTCAGTATATTGTAGGTGCTCTCTCACGTAAAGAGCAACACCACCACCACACCTGGCTGGCCTGTCTTTCCTCAAAAGGACATAGCCATCCGTGACTATATTCCAGTAATGTGAGCTGTCCCACCACGTCTCTGCAATTGCCACCGGATCATAACCTCCCGATAGAACACAGGATTCTAACTCCTCCTGCTTATTCCCCATGCTGCGCGCATTGGTGTACAAGCATTTCAGGGAACGAGCTGAACACACTGATTTCAGCCTAGGGTTATAGGAGGCCACCCAATCTTCATCAGTTCTAGAGTGCTGCCCCACTGGGGCAAGCCCAGCTACAACCCCATCCCCCTTAGAATCTAGTTTAAAGCCCTCCAAATGAGCCCTGCTAATTCCTGTCCCAATATCCTTTTGCCCCTGCGAGATAAACCTTTCCCGCGTATCGCTGACCAGACTGGTGTCTTATAAAACCAGCCATTATCAAAGAATCCAAAGCCCTTCCTGTAGCACCAGTCTTGAAGCCATTCATTTACGGACTGAATTTTCCTATTCCATCCCACATCGTGACTCGAAGAGGGAAGGAGTGATGAGAAGATCACTTGAGCCCCAGACTCTTTCACCATCCGTCCCAAGGCCTTGAAATCTTTCTTCATTCCACTCAAGCTGCAGGAAGCAGCTTCCTCCCCATCTGTCTGGAAGACCAGACCTGTACATGCCACGTGAGCACACTAAAGATGAACTGCTCTATGATCTTCCCCAGTACCAAGGTCAAGCTGATAGGCCTGTAGTTCTCAGGATCTTCCTTCTGGCCCTTCCTGTAGATGGGCATCACATTGGCAAGCCTCCAGTCATCAGGGAGCTATCCTGTTAACTGGGACTGCTGGTAGATGGAGAATATCTTGGTAAGCTCCTCCACCTGTTCCCTCAGCATCTCATGTGGATCCCATCCAGCCCCATAGGCTTATGAGTATCCAGGTGGTGTAGCAGGTTAACTGCTTCCTCCTAGATTATAGGGAGTACATTCTGTCCTCTGTCCTCTCCCCCAGCAGCAGGGCTAAATATCCTGGGGATAACCAGTCTATTAAAGACTGAGGCAAAGAAGGCATTAGGTACCTCTGCCTTTTCCTCATCTTTAGTGATAATGTTCCCCCCCACATCCAATAAGGGATGGAGATTCACCTTGGCTCTTTTTTTTGTTGTTAATCATAGAGTGTCAGTGGTTGGAAGGGACCTCCTGAGATCATTTAGTCAAACTCCCCCTGCCAGAGCAGCCACACAGGAACACATCTAAGCAGGTTTTGAAAGTCTCCAGAGGAGGAGACTCCACAACCTCTCAGGGCAGCCTGTTCCAGCATTCCATCACTCTCACAGTAAAGAAGTTTTGCCTCATGTTCAGGTGGAACTTCCTGTGTTCTAGCTTATATCCATTACTCCTTGTTCCGTTGCTGGCTACCACCAAAAGAGACTGGCACCTTCCTCTTGACACACAGTCCTCAGGTATTTGTGTACATTAATAAGATCCCCTCTCAGCCTTCTCTTTTTAAGACTAAACAGCCCCAGTTCTCTCAGTCTCTCTTCATAGGAAAGATGTTCAAGTCCCTTGATCCTCCTTGTAGCTCTCTGTTGAACTCTCTCCAGTAGGTCCCTGTCTCTCTTGAACTGGAAAGCCCAAAAACTGGATACAGTATTCCAGGTATGGTCTCACCAGGGCAGAGTAGAGGGTGAGGAGAACCTCCCTAGACCTGCTGGACACACCTTTCTTAATGCACCCCAGGATCCCATTGGCTCTCTTGGCCACCGGGCACATTTCTATCCCATGGACAACTTACTGTCCACTAGGACTCCAAGGTCTTTCTCCACGGGGCTGCTTTCCAGGAGGGCAACCCCTAATCTGTACTGGTGCCTGGTGTTATTCCTCCAAGTGCAAGACTCTACGCTTGTCCTTATTAAACTTCATGAGGCTCCCTTTTGCCCAGCTCTCTAGATCTCATTGGATGGCAGCACAGCCTTCCTGTGTGTCAGCCACTCTCCCCAGTTTTGTATCATCAGCAAACTTGCTGAGGGTGCACTCTGTCCCCTCATCCAGGTCATTGATGAAAATATTGAACAAAATCGGACCCAGTACTGATCCCTGGGGAACACCACTGGCCACAGGCCTCCAACTTGACTCTGTGCCACTGATCACAACCCTCTGAACTCTACTGTTAAGCCAGTTAACAATCCACCTCAAAGTCCAATCATCTATCCCACATTTCCTGAGGTTTTCCTACAAGGATGTTATGGGAGACAGTATCAAAAGCCTTACTGAAGTCAAGGAATATTACATCCACTGCTTTCCCTTCATCCAGCCATTTGGCCACACCCTCACAGAAGGATACGAGGTTAGCCAAGGAAGATTTCCCATTGGTAAATCCATGTTAGCTACTTCTGATAACCTTCTTCCATTTGGTTAGAGATGGCCTTCAGAATGAGCCGCTCCATCTCCTTTCCATGGATGGAGGTGAGGCTGACTGGTCTACAGTTTTCTGGGTTCTCCTTCTTGCCTTTTTTTAAGACTGGAGTGACATTAGCTTTCTTCTAGTTCTCAAGCACTTCTCCCATTCTCCATGGTTTTTCAGAAATGATGGATAGGGGCTCAGCAACAATGTCAGCCAGCTCTCTCGGCACATGTGGATGTACTCCATCGGGGACCATGGATTTGTAGGTTTTCAGTTGCTCCAATAGGTCTCTAACCCAATCTTCACTGGCCAGTGGGGAGTCTTCCTCGCTCCAGTTTCATTCCCTTACTTCTAGTGACTGGAATTCCTGAGGGATGGTCTTAGGAGTAAAGACTGAGTAAAGATGAGAATAGGCTAAGGGAACTGGTATTGTTCAGTCTTGAAACGAGAAGACTCCAGGGGGACCTTATGACTGCCTTCCAATACCTGAACGGAACCTACAGGAAGGCTGAGGAGGGACTTTTTACAAAAGTGTTCACCAATAGGACAAGGGGAAATGGATTTAAGTTAAAGGAAAACAGATTTAGATTGGATCTTAGAAAAAATTCTTCAGTACAAGAGTGGCGAGGCTCTAGAATAAATTGTCCAGAGAAGCTGTGGATGCCCCCTCCCTGGAGGTGTTCAAGGCCAGGTTGGATGAGGCCTTGAGTAACCTCGTCTAGTTGAGTCTCTGCCCATGGCAGGGAGTTTGGATTAGATCATCTCTAAGATCCCTTCCAGCCTAGGCCATTCTATGAGTCTGTGACTGGGGCAAAGAAGGCATTCAGCGATTCTACCATCTCTGCATCCTCTGTTACCATACCTCCCACCTCATTTAGCAGTGGACCCACTTTTTCCCTACTCTTTTCTTATTGATATATTTGAAGAAGTTGTTCTTGTTTTCTTTCACCTTCCTAGACAGAATAAGTTCCAAGAGAGCTTTGGCCTTTCTTGTTGAGTATCTACATACTCTGGCAGCATTTCTATAATCCTCCCAAATAACCAGACCCTTTTTCTACATATTATAAATTTCCATCTTCCACTTGAGTTTTTTCAGGAGCTCCTTGCTTATCCATGCAGGTCTCCTGCCTCCTTTACTTGATTTTTTTTTTTTTCCAGGGGAATACATTTATCTTGAGTGAAGTGGAGGTAGAGTTTGAATATTGACCAGCTCTCTTGTGCCCCCCACCTTCTAAAGCCCTAGCCTACAGGATACTTCTAAGTAGATCTTTGAAGAGGACAACGTATTTGTAAAAACATTTATTACCTCTTACAACATTGATTGAGTGATTAATACTATATAGTCTGGAGTTGTGAGGTTCATCTATAGGTCAACTTCAGTGCAGGACCTATGATTTAGGCCCTAGCACTACACCTCTTCGTCCTTGTTGGGTGGTCCATAAGAGACTCCCAAAAGGATACCTGCCTTGGCCTTCCCACTCATCTTTACCCATTAGCACTCAACCTTACCATTACAGTTGTTGAGCTCTACATAATCAAAACACCCTCTAACATACAGAGCTACCCCACTACCTCTACTTCCCTGCCTGTCTCTTCTGAAAATCCATTCATTGCAGCACTCCAGTCATGGCAGTAGTCCAACCACGTTTCTGTGATAGCAACTATGTCATAGCCATCCTGCTGCACAATGACTTCCAGCTCCTCCTGCTTGATGCTCATATGCTGCATGCATTGGTATAGATATACTTGAGCTGAGTTATTGATTTCACCCCCAACTCCGGGATGCCGCCCCTTGGCTCCTCTGCAGTGAGCCTGGTTTTACCTCCTTTGAACCTAGTTCAAAACCCTTTTGATGAGTCCTGCAGGCTCAAGAGCAAGAAACCTTTTCCCTCTTGGAGACAGCTGCACTCTATGTGTTGCTAGCATACCTGGTGCCATGTAAACCTCCCCATAACCAAAAAACCCCAAATGCCACTGGTAGCACCAGCCTTTGAGCCATGTGTTAATCATGTGTTTTCCTATTCCTTTCAGTTTTCTTGCCTGTGGTGAAGGGATTGAGGAAAACACTACCTGTGCTCCCAGTTCTTCAACCACAGAATCACAGAATGTTAGGGGTTGG
>NW_009693980.1:9919-19876 GCF_000703405.1 Apaloderma vittatum | reverse complement strand
CGGCTCCCTCCGGCGCAGGTAGCGGGAAGCCAAAGGGATTGTTTGGCGCGCCTCTTGCTAAAATCATTTTAAAAAGCTTTCGGAGGAAAAGAGAGCGGAACGACTCCTCGGTTTTTTCGCCACCGTAAGCCCCCGGCTTTTCCCCCCGCGTTTGAGACCCGTGTGGTCCCTTCGCGAAGTACCTAAAGCCGGGGCTGCCGCCTGGCCGAGCAGCAGCTCCGGACCGAGCCGGGCAGGCGGCTGAGCAGACGCAGGGATCCTCGGCCGGGCTGGGGAACACGTTCTCACTCTTGAATGAGGTGCCTCGCCCCTGAACTGGGGAACGCGTCCTAAGGAAGGGCAGAGGTAACCCCTGGGAGGGATGCGGGGCACAGAACCCGCCGTTTGCTGACCTAGGCGGTGAGCTTGCGCTGCTTGAGACTTGTGAGAGTTGAGTAGAGCAGTAGTTGCTTTGCCTTTTCATGCAGTTTCTGAGCAATGGGTGACAGCAATGAAATGGAAGAGTAACACATATAATAAAAGGTTTATTTTTTTCTGCATGTTCTACAATTAGAATGTATTGTTAGGGGATAAAGTACATTATAAAGTCAAAAAGTAATTAAACCCTTCTGAATGACCCTGTATCTGTCTAGAGAATGAGTCACATCCCTGAGTCTTGTAAGAAAATGTTTACAAGAACCGGAATAAAAAAGCAAAGACTTTGTTATTTTTTTTCGCTTTTTCTCTCTCTCTTTTTTTTTTTTTTTAAAGGCAGTTCAATTCAAAGCTGAGTTTGGTAGAAAGATTTCTTAAATGAGATTTGGCCATGTTTTGTGGCACAGGTTCTGTCCTGGGGACTAAATCTGATAAGCCATTGGACTGATCTCTTCTGGCAACTCTTAGGGCTCTAAATGGTTGCACCGTGCTGGAGATCTTCACCTTCGCTTTGCGAAAAGCAGTTGAGATGACATATGACTGTAAAGTTGTCTGGGAGCAAGGAATCGTTCCTCATTTTGTGGCAAGAGGAGATTTGCAGGAATAGCATTCTGAAGCTTGGAGTGTGGCACTGTTCTCTTGTGCTGTGATAGAGGCATCCGATCACACTTGTCTTTGAGAGCTAAATATGAAAGCTAGTAAAAAAAGAGGTAAAACACGTTTTTTCATCCACTTTGATGCATGATTAACCCTCTTTCCTGAGCTCGTTCTGGAAGAAGTTTCTTAAACTTTCATAAAGTTCGATGTTTTACATTTTCTGTGAAACTCTAGTGGTGTAGGTGAAACTTGGAGAAAAATCATGTGCTTCCAGAAGGAAGGTGTAGATGCTGGGATGCTTTAGAGAGGTTTCGTTGTATTCTCGTGTCATGTTTACGTTTCCTATTGAATAACAAGCTTGCAGAAAATAAATAGCATGAGAGAAGGTGAGGAAGGGTAATAGGCTTTTAAATTTTAGCTCATAAAGGTTTCTTTTGAAGAGAATGATTGGAGCAGAGGAGAGCTGAGGAAAAGTGGTACATAGTGATCTTCCCTGTTCCTTAAGTATACTCAGCTCCACAAAAGCTTGTGTGTTTTAATATCTTGTTGGGCAGTGGTGCCTCCTGTCTTGTGGCCTCTTTTAATTAAGTACCAAAGTGTTTTCCAGCGTTTTCATCTGGCAGCTATTATCAGTGAGTATATCTTAATACAAACCCCCTATGCAGGTCTGTTCTTTTTTTCTCTCTATAGGACATCCAGGGTCATTTTATTATACATTTTAACAACATGCAAATGCTGTATCTATGCCGACCAAAGCCTGTGGAGCGCTTCTTGCCCACTTCTGGTGTGAGCCAGACCTGCCTGTGCACTAGGGTGCTACTTAGTTTCCTGCATGTTGTTTTTAGCTCGTATTCTCTAAAAAAGTGAAACTCCTGCAGTTCTGCTGTCTGTTTGCTAGATGTTTTCAATCACAGAAGTGTTGAAAGCCCTTGGCTAATCTCAAGCCGATATTTATAGGCTAATACAACAAATCTGACAGAGGTTAAAGTCTTAAGGGTTATTAAATTCTTATAACCCTCAGAAAAATCAGCAGCTCAGATAAGATGAGAGGCCCAACGCGGTGCTGAGGAAGAGGTCAGCAGGCAGACTCTCAGGTGTATATTTTTTTGTCTCCTCTTACAGGCGATGCCCATTTCACCTGTAATAAAATTAACTCCAAATACTTGAGGGACTTGAGTGTCAACACTCCTGGGGTATTAGCTGTGGTTGCAGTGCTGAAGATGCACTGTGATGGATTCTGGGTCCAAGCTTCACGGGGACTGGAAGCTGTCTCCCCGTGGGACACGTGGGCTGCAGCCCGGTCACTGGGATTGCAAAGTGGGTAGGAGCTACGGTGGGTTGAAGAGTGGCTTTGGGCAGGACTGGCCTGACTGTATGAAATGTAGGGGCGAAGGATGGAGGAAGGCTTCTGGGGCAGAAAAAAATGCTTTTGTTTTTAAGGTGTGATGTGAATCTGGCAGCAGCCTTTCTGAAAATCACCTTCTGAAGTGTGAACTCTTAAAAGGTGCCCAGGAGCCTCCTCTTAAATTTCTCTTCCATAGCTTCCCCCAAAAGACATGAGATATTTTCCCAATCACAAATCAAGTCCGTTAATGAGTGCATGACTAAGAAAAAGAGTGTTTTGACATGGGATGGATCAGAGGCCCACACAACATGTATTTCTGAGCAGCAAATCTCCTTGGTCTGTCTATAAGACTTTTTCTTCCACTAGTGGAGTCCTGGGTGCTATCTGGGAGTCTGCTTTTCTGGAACAAACCGAATGTTTCAAGGCTAATTTGCTGCAAATAGCAAACAGATTGGTCAGGTAAAGGTTCGGCTGCCTTGGCTGCGATTCAGAGGACAGGGGTTTTTGTGTCGTCCCCCAGACTGGAAAAATGAGGTAATGTGTTCCCGGTCTTGTACTTTGATTATCACAGCCTGAGCTGGGATGTTTTTGCAGGAGCTCCTTGGTTAACATTTTGATGAGAGGGAATTATATGCTGTCTCCAGGAGTGAAGGGCTGTGCTAATCCTGCCAGGGGACTGAGCCTTTGGTTCCAGGCAGTCTAGATATCTCAGATCTGATGTGTACTGCTACGCAGGGTATTTCTGCCCAGCGTGGGGCTGCCAGTAGCGATACCCTGTGAGCCTAGGGTTGTGTTACAGCCTAACTGCGTGCTGGCATGGGCCGTGTTTAAAGTTCTGTTTATTCCCAGGCTTTGCTGTGGCATGGAGCGCGGTGGTGGCTGCCTGTCACTGCCGTCCAAATTCATGGCAGGAAAACTGAACAAACCCAACTGGAGTCTGTGACTTGTTGGCATTCAGGCAGTGAATTGTAGCAGAACCAGAATAAAAGTAACCCCCTTGATTCCTTTGGGTAATCATGTAACCACGAGAACTTCCTCCACATTTCTATAGGCTTAGTTCTGTCTCTTTTGCTTTTGACTCGCGCAGGAATTCGCATCCAAAGGGCAGATTTTGTCCTGTTAAAAGCTACTTTATTCTCTACTGTCATCCTGCACCTCAGATCAGCAGGAGTGTTTGTGACCATGTGTATGGACTGAATATCCCGCAGCAGAGCTGGACATGCATTAACAGTTTATACATTAAAACTATTTTACTTTCTGAATAGCCACAGGGAGGTCCTAGATTCCCACCAGAAGCTCCTTGCTGCGTGTGATGCACGTATTAGACTGGATCTCATCCCATCTCCACCTGTGGCCAAGCTCCCAGCTGTGTTGAGAAAGGAGCATGAGCCAGATCCCTTTTTAAATATATCCAACAATATTTATTAAACGAGCAATTTTATTATGAGATGGGCCATGCAACACTTTATTTTCCTGTTTTCCTCTTTCCTTGCCAATCAGCTCTTTATTTTTATCACCTTAATGGAAACACTTATTCCCCTGGAAAAGGTGCAGCACTGAAACAAATTTTGCTCACGGCAGCATTCTGTCAAAGTCACTCATAAGCCTGGTGCGTGACACATGTGAAATGCCCTCGCTTTTTTGGCTCTGGAAAGTTTTGCCCCACTGGAGTGATTAAAATCCTCTGGTGTGAAGTGCAGTTTATACTTGGCGTCACCTGCACGTGTGACTGTGTGGGACTGCCCTCAGGAGAGAAGGGGTTGCTGGATGAGCACAGTTGTGTTCGTACTTAGAAACAGTGTAGGGTGGTTAAGATTTTAAGAAAAGGCACAAAATTTAATCTTGTTCCCATGAGGTTTCTGTTTCTTTTAGAAAATCCCAATGGTTGTAACAAGTTTGTGAAATGTCCTTGGCATCACTTGCAGCTCATTTTAATGGAAGATTTTCTTCCTGTTACATTTAGTATTTGCTTATTTCTGGACATACAGACTTCTTGGTGGTTTAAACCACAGACTTGGAGAGAGTGGAGGGGTCCAATGTGAGATGAATCCTGTTCCCATCTTTGTCACTCTCTGAGTAACTTAAAGCAAGGCAAACTCTGCCTCAGTTTCCCCTTCTGTGGGGTGTACCATGGTATATTTTTTGGGAGGGTATAGCTGAAAAGCTGCCATGAAAGGGGCATAGATCACAGCCAGACAAAGTACCGGTGAGTTATACCTTCCTTTCTTCAGGCTGACTTCCACTTAATTCTTTCTTTATGTGAGGAAAAAGGCTAGAAGTTACCTTGGTTCCCGATAAACTGGAAGCTGAACCTGAAAGCCGTCTCTCCTTCAGTCTTCTCATCCAGAGACAGTCCCAAGGAGGAGCCAGGCTTTCCAGAGTCTCTGAGCAGCCGCGGGCTATAGTCTGTGCTTGCCGCAATAACTTCTCTGAGCAGAAGAAAAGCTACGCTTCTGCAGCCTGCAGCTCCTCTGGAGTAAGGACGCTTCCTTCACTAACCTTCTCTGGATTTTATAACACTCTCTAGGCTCAGGCTGTCACCAGAAGTGTTAACCTGAAGCTAGTGGTGATGCTGGATGCAGGCAAGACTCACGCCATCAGTAATAATCTTTTTGTCCCCTCTTCTTTTCCCGTGCCTTAAATTTCTGTTTGACACGGGACCAGCTGCCCACTCTCTAATGCTCTCCTGGGAGTCATCTATAGGCAAAAAAAATCTGTTTAAACTTACTTAGTGCCTCATAAAGATGGAATTTCTGTTTCACTGCCAGATGGAAATCTAGAGTTCTCATATCCGTGAGCCTCAGGAAAAGCAGTGTCCTCAGCGATTTGCACGAGTGTTTGGTCCAGGTGAGTGGAAGACTGGCTTATTTATCTGCAACAACCTTTCCTGTAAATGTCCTGGGAAGGAATCCAAGAGTCATCAGAGAACCTACTCTCCCCTGGCACACAATCTTGTTATCAAACTGAGTCGAGGGGAAGGAGCCAATTTTTCCTACAATTTGCATTCTTTCAAAAATGTGTACTAAAAAGACTGTAGTGACTTTTTAATTTTTTTAATTTTTTTAATGGTTCTCTCACGATCCGGTGGTTCCAGTGGTGATCTCCATCCTGAGGTCCAGTTTGGTAAGAAATGATTCATGCTTAAAATACTGGTGGCTCCCTGGAGCTGTCTTTGTAGCACCTTATGTGCCACTGAAGTTTTGCCACCAGATTGTAATCGGGAAGTTTTTATCAAAAAAATATCCGTCCCACACCCTGAAGCACTGCAGGACTGAGCAGTCCGTTCTTAACCAAAGGGCAGGGCTAATGAAAATTTGCAGTAATGTGATAAGTGGAAACAAAGTTGGTGTGATGATAACTGCTATATAAATCAATAAAATAAATACATCAAAGTGAGTAAAAGGTTTTATAAAGATTATTCATGAAAATTGACATGAACCTGAGGACCTGTATAAAGCAAGGATATGTGTAAAATGCAGCCTGGGCAGGAAAATGGATTTAATTTTTAAAGTCTCTTTTGCTTTTAGATGGTATAAAACTAGAGCTGTAGTTCCAAGTGTTGCTGCAAAGTTTTTGTAATTGAATCTTTCTCCTCTGAAAGCATAAAATGACATGATAAAGAGACATATGTTTAATAATACTTCAAATACATACTCATCACTTACCAATTTAGAGCACAGCATCTGCTTCTTGGGGAAAATAGGAATTTTGATGGATCAGAATCAATTTCCAAACAGCCAAGCCCATGACACGGAATTTATATGTAGTTTCTCAATCTATCTCAATGTGATTAGGTGCCACTATTTAATATGATAGTATCATCCTGATATCTATAAAGATAAATTTACACATACTTGCTTTGTTCACATTAAGGTAATTTCTGAGAGGGTGAAATGGAGTACTTAGCTAATGTTTAATGATTTATCTTCTCAGGGATAAAAAAAGTTAGTGATGTCAGCCCGTTTCCACCTTCTACCAAGGCAATATATTATCTGATGAAAGAATGCAAAATATTTCTGCACAGCATCTTGTTCTTTGGATCCACAAAAGTAACCTGAGCCCCAAACTGAGGGCTGGATCCACAGGATTACATAGTACCGACTTAGAAGAACAAGGATTGTCCTTCCTTTCCTGTCTTTCATGACGCAGGGTGGTCTCCTGTAGATCCCAGTGTTCTAGGAGTCTATCTATGACTGGGACCAGTTGTCTGGACCCGTGTTTTGCTAGTTGGCCTGAGGTGGAGGGTCCTGCAGGAAAGCACACAGGCACCAACAGAAGGGTCGGCTTATTTTACTGTCTAAGTGTTACAAGAATAAGGCAACGCTCTAGTTTAAGCAGCGGGGAGAACAAGCAGGGTAATGCCTCTGATCATTACTGTATCGGGTTAGCAATAGTTATTAAAGATCCATCACCAATGTCCCCGATATCAGCATCCAGATCTGCTGTCGCTGGGAGCCCCTGTTGCAGCGAGGATCCTGGAGAACCATCCCAGGAAGTCCTGCGCAGCGCGGCCACTCGTAGGGGAGGTCTCCCGAGTCGCTGCAAGAGGGTCCAGCTTTTGTGCTGTTAAATAAACAACCTGACAGAACTTCAAATGCAGGAACATCTGGTATGTCCACCCTGTTGGATCCCTCCCACAGCCTGGCCAGGGCTAAAGCAGGGAATACAGGGGAGGCTTTGGATCTATTTCAGTCCTTAAGCCAAGGCCTCTGCTCTCACGGTCTTGTGCCACGCTTCTAAGGAAGCAGGAGGCAGCTCATTTCCCACTTTGCTAGTTCCCTCTGCTCATTTACAGATTGGCTTTGGAATATATATATATATGCTAAAATAGATTATCAATACATTACCCATGTGGTTAATGCTATCTAGTGTGGCGTTTTGAGGTTCATCTATAGGTCAGCTTCAGTTCTAGCACTGCAACGGGGAACTGATCTGTGCCAGGACTGTGTGCAAACTGCTCTGTCTCTTAGAAAGATAACGGGTGTACAGAACCTTTTTTTTTTTTTATGGCTGTGTTTCGTCCCTTGCAAGAGCTGAGTGTTTTCTGTAGCAGTGCCGACAACTGGAATTAGCCCTTTGTGTCTGAAGTGCTTTAGCGGCACTTTTCCTTATAACTACCCTGTAGGAGAACTTAAGGACAGTGTTTGTATCCCCGTTTTAGGCTGTCAAATGAAACTCAAGTGGCTGAGAATGCTTTGCCAATGCCGTGTTGATCCTGTAGTCTGGTGGCATCTGATGGCAAGTAAACCTGTGTAGCTGAAAACCACACCATAACTCATTCCACTCCTCCCCCGCTCTCTTCAGCAGGCACCTCAGCTGCCTCTGGTGGGTTTGCTCGTGAGGTGTGAGAGGTTTCTGCATTTCTGTAGCAGGGTAACACCCAAAGAAAGGCTCTCTCTGGAACTGAAGGGGATCACTTCTGTACGAGGTGCTGCACAGCAGTGCCAAGAGCTTCCCTGGCACTCTTACAGGCAGATTTTCTCCACTGCCCCAGACCTCCCTGGGGCTTGCACAACACCACGCACCACCTCAGCAGCATTTAGCAAATGATTTATGATGGAGCAACCACAACTTTGCCTCTTACGGATAAGCGCTGTGTGTATACTTTCATGAGAATAAATCCATCTATTTTACTCTTTTCAGTACAACAGTTTTCAAGGATGGTTATTAATTACCTTCTTAGTGTACTCATACATGCATGACTAATGTGTAAAGTTTTTACTTGTGAAATTTCAAGGCACTAGTTCAAAGAATGCAGGAAGAACTTAAGACAGCCGAGGAATTTAAAATATCACAGATGATACTATTAAATTTATTAGCTACTTTATGGACTCAAAAGCCTCAGTAAGTATCATTGATACATATAATATCCTTGGATTTTCTCTTGTGTTCTAATTGTTAAAACATAGGAATAAAGAGGAAGTGGAGCCAGGCAATTGCATAGGAACTTCAGAGTTGTAGAAGACAGAAAATTATTCCCTCAAAATTGTCTTTAATTAGTCTTTCCCCTCTTTTTTTTTTTTCCTCTTGATATGTAGTTCTTAGCCTGGTTTATATGGTTCAGTGCTATGTTTTGCCTTTCTCTGTCCATACTGCATTTCCATTGATACTGATAATCAACATATGTGTGCATTTGAAGTACATATATATGGATTTTTGCTCTTCTAGTGACTCTGCTTGGTTCCTGGGGTCACCGTCTTTGCCTCTCCAGAGTTCTTCCCTCACGTGGTGGATGTGAAAGCCGTTCGGGAGGGCCATCCTTCTCTGAGGAGCTTGTTCTGACAAAGAGCCCCTGCTCTGCTGCTCAGACCACTGTCAAGTCCTTTAAAAAACAAACGAGAGACAGATTTCAGAGAGCCCTGTTTCGAACCTGACGGTATCAGATAGGTCATGGTGGCTTTGTTTGGCCGCCAGTTAAATGAGATAGTTCGGCACATCCCTAGATGTTAATGGTTAAATGTATTCATTGTTCCAACAAGGGCCCTATTCATAAGGGGACTATTCTCTGCTCGTTATGCATGCATAATTCCCATTAATGCTGCTGGGGGTTAAGTGTGTATGGTGAGGGGGGAGAACGAAGCTGATGTTTACACATCCGTGTTTGCACTCAGAGAACAGGTTTTGGAACACGGGAGAAATTGCGTTTCCACAGATCCTTTAAGGAACTTTGAAATCTCCCCTTCAAAGACTGAAGGAGAATGGGGAGGAAAAGTGACGCCTGTGTAACTGGCTACTGCCTTGCACACCGTACTTGGTCAGTGATTAGAAATATTAGTGCTCTGGTGCTATTATTAGAGAAGCCTTTAAAAAGTAACTAAGAGCTCATGGTTCTTGTTTGGGCATCAAAATAAGGACTCCAAATCTTTAGGCGCAAAGTTTCGCAAACTTTTGACTCGTGTTAATCAGGGTGACAAGATTCTGTGATTTATTACACAATATGGGTGTTTTCCATCGAAACCCTTCAGATTAAGATTCCTCACTTTTAGGTGCACATCAAAGTCATGTAAAAGCCATAAAGAAGCTAAGCATCGCCTAAGAAAGCCTTTCAAGTTCCAGAAAGTGCTTGAACTACTGAGGGTTTTGAAGTGCTCTAATCTCTGACATGGGTGACGTGCTAGGCTAGCACTTTTTTGTTTTGTCACAAATCATCCATGCACAGAGTGCAAAGGGACCCTGACAAAGTCATTTCACTTTTGAAAAGGGCTGCTTTTTTTTTTTTTCATACCATTATGTCTCCCATTCACATCTACATGTTTGCTTCCACTTTGTTCAGGTCTAAGTAGCAGGGCATTTGCATAGTCTTCCTTTTGTTCTCAGTAAATATGGAGTAAAATGAGCAAGATCCATGCTGTGAAATTAAAGCTCTACTCTTGAGAGATCTTGAGGGCCAAATCCTCACAAAAGGTACAGCACCACAGTGCCAAAGGAGCCGGCGTCCAGAACAGCTTGCCCTGGGTGTTTGTGCTAGGAAATGTGAATAAAAGAGAAAGTAATCTGGTGAAAACTGGGTGTAATTAGGAAAATACACTGCTGAGAGCTGCCCAAAGAGTAGAATAATAAAAAAGGGTGCTGAAATGGACCTGAAGTGATCATCTGGTCCA
>NW_009693980.1:0-9888 GCF_000703405.1 Apaloderma vittatum | reverse complement strand
ATGGACCTGAAGTGAGCATTTGGTCTACTCCTGCTACCTGCAGCCAGGGTAAGCTGTGTTTACAGCAGTGATAGAAGATCACAACCCATTTTTAGGCTGGTTATTCCAGGGCTTAATTATCTTACTGTTTTGTTTTTTTCTTTTCCTAATGCAAAACCTAACTCCCCCTTGCTGAAATACAGACCTTTTGCTTCTTATCCTATTCCTAACACCTTCCTCTTTGCAGAAATATTCACGTATGTGACAACTGCTTTGCCCTGAAGCAGCACTCTGTGCCTTTGCACCAGTGAGAGACACGGCATTAAGCTTTTTTTTGTGTAAGTGAATCAGCCTAAGCTTGGGACACTTGCACCTGGAATGAATGAAGTTAATTCAAGATGTGGTGGCTCATTAATTTAATTTGAGCCGGAATAACATATTTCCTTCTCCTTTGTAAATTTTAGAGTGTTGTGAAGGAGCTGGGTAGCAGACATTCATGAGGAATTCACAGATTTGCCTTGTAATGTTAGAGGGGAGCGTGCAGAAAAAGCAGATTTCAAATGATCAAGCTCTAGCAGTTCACCTGCAAGGTTGGTAGTGGAAAATTGCAGCGTTGTAGCACAGCAGCATGGAAACGTGGCTTACATGAAGTAGAATGTCTCAAAGTTTCAGTGGGGCATTTGATCCTAATATGGAAAAAAAAAATAAATCTCTTCACCCTGAGCCTTGCTGGCAGTAGTTCACTATATTGCAACTGGGTGGGCCAAAAGGTGGAAATCCGACTACTGGAAACAGAGGAAGGGGCCAAAGTTTTAGATCTCTTGCAAACAGAAACAGGATTTCCAGAGCAAGTCTGCAGATCTCTTGAGAGTCTGTCAGAGGATGAAATCTCCAGCCCTTCTGTCCTGCGTTCTTGCCCCATTGTCCTTCCATAAGTGAAGGTGAAAAGTGGGAATTGGAAGTCTTGAGTCATGTTTTCAGAAAGGACAGGGGCTGTCTTGCTAAGTAATATGTGGGGAACAGCACCCAGGATCTTGTATGGCAGCTGAAATATTTCCTCCTTGCAACACACAAGATGAATTGTTTTTTTCAGAAATGCAGAGTATCGTGTGCTTTTTAGTTATCTTTTTTTTTTTTTTTATGCAGGCAGTTAAAAGGAGAGGTGTAATGAGTGTGAAGGTAAGAGAACAAAGCATATGTAGAGAAACCACTCACTTCCCAAAACAGTGTAGGGCTGTTCAAAAAAAGAAGAGATTGCAAACTTTGCTCTCAGAGGAAGACTTTTAAACTTCTGCTCAGAGAAGGCTTGACTTGTTTCCTAACATTAGTTTTGAAGTCTGGGAAAAAAAAACATATCAGTTACCATTCGGGGCAGCCCAGAGTTGTATTTGGCTCAAGTATTGCATTTTCCGTTTCAAGCTGCAGTAATCAAATTTACTCTTCTTAACCTGGTTTGTCTTAGATATGTCAGGAAATCTAAATATTTGCCTCCCCCAAAAAAGCAGCTGTGGTTTGGCTGTACGTGCCATGATCTAAAGCTCACTGGGAGCCCTTCCTTTGCTGGCCACAGACCTGCTGTACTCTGTAGCCTCTCGATAGAAATAAACCCCAACTGTGATGAGAAGTGTCGATGCCGTTTGTTGGCAGGGCTGCTGGCTTAAATTTTTCTCGAGTCACTATCACAGGTGCCAAAACATGAGCTGAGTAGCAAGGGCTGAATAGGGCCAGCTCGTGTCAGCTTGGCTCTGTCTCTCCGGTGGCTGCCATCCTCAACCCAGCTCCCTTTCCAACTGCCTGCCTCTGGCCCTTCCAAATGCGAATTAAATGTAGCCAGCGCTGCCTGGCAGCGTGCAGAGCTGGCTTCAGGCAGCCCTGCGACACGGTGGGCTGCTCTGTCCATCTGGAGTGGTCACCTCTGAGGGACCCGTAACGCTGGTAGTTTTGAATGGAATAACGCGGGCGAGAAGGGAAGCATAATCCGTTCAAGGTACTGTGAGCGATGCCTTGTTCTGGCGATGTAAGGGGAAAAAAACCCATGATTTCTTAATTTAAATAACAGGTGCATAGGATCAAAATCAAAACCAGGCTCTTGGAGAACACTGAACATGCACATAGCAAAAGGCAGTCTCCCCTAGGAGTTGTTTGCAATCTAAGCAAACAAATGGGAAGCAACTGTCCTCCTCTTTGGGAGGCAAAGAGTGGAGACGAAGGGATTCGCCTAAGGTCAAACATATATTTTAGTATTGCCAAACCTGGGAGCCTGTCAAAGGTTTCCACACTGGTTTTCAAAAGCTGTTGGTCTGTGGTCCCGGTGTAAATGTTTTGGAACATTGTCCAAAGGATCCTGCTTCTCCTCTGTTTTTGGGAAGCTGCATCTATTTTGGAATCTATTATCCTGCCCCAGTATGTCTTAGCAAAATATAGGCCTTCTTGCTAAATATCCTGCTGGGCTCCAGGAGCGGGTGGTGGAATGCATCATAGAATTGTTAAGTTTGGAAAAGACCTCTTGGATCATCAAGTCCAGCCATCAACCCAACACCACCATGACCACTAAATCACATCCCAAGTCATGTGCAGCGAGCTCGACTGTTTTCTAGCTTGGGGGTATGTCTGATGCCCAGAAACCGGGGAATGGCCACTTCAGGTGGGATTTCATCATGGAACTTCTTTAATCCTCTAATTCTTCATTCTTCATTGTTGCTGCCCTGGCGGAAGCACTGGGTAGTACCATAACACTTTCCATGGGTGGACAGAAGAAAGCAAAGCAAAACCAAATGAGGAAGGGCAGAAATCCATTCCTACTCCTGACTTCAGAAGAACCACGTGCATCAGTGGAAATAATTTCATGTGGGCTAGATTAGCTTGGTAATGAGCCCTCGCTGCTTCTTGGGCCACTTAATACTGTCACCGTCTCCTGGATGTCTTTGGGGTTTTAACTATTTGACCTTTCATTGATTTTAATTGAATGTGCGCAGCTGAAAATCACAAGCACTTGTATGAAATGAACTACGTGTTGCTCTAAGGTAATTAAAGTGTTTCTAAATTAAAATTTTTTTTGCAGGTTCATTTTTCTGTTAGTTTTGACTTTTTATATACTGGGAAGCTCTCTGGCGTTTCCTGGCTGTGCTCTTGGAACAGGATTCACTTAAGAATTTGACCCAAAGCCTGCTGTGTTAATCTCAAACTACTAAATCCCACGGAAGCGTGAAGCACAGCGCAGCGTTGCATCTTTAACTGCCTTTGGTTGGGTTTTTTCTGTGACTGATGCCACAGGGGTGAGGATGTGAAGAGAAAACACAAGATGAGCCTGGCAGTGTTGGGACTAATCTGCTGAGACAGCAGCACTTGCAAATTTTATTCCTCCTGCATGCTCATCTCTAGTTAGACTGTCGTAGGCACTGGGCTCTTTCCTCTTTTGCCTGCTGTGGGCTGCCTTCTGATGCCTGCGGGTCCGATTTGTGGCAACAAACTAGATTTACATCAGTGTCACGGCTCCTGACAGCGGTGGCATTATCTGCGTAAGGAACCGAAGAGAGGGAACAAGATGCAGAGACCTTGTGATACCGTAGTCTTGCTGTTGCCCATTTTAATTAACGATTGTGTCATGGGTGATGAAGAATTGGCCCCAGTGAGGGGTGCCTTGCCTAGTAATCACTTGCTTAGTTTTTTGGTTCAGCTCTGTAATGACTTTTTCCTTTTGTGTAAATAGTATCAAGGGCTCGTTGGGCTTTTCTTCAAATTTTTGACTATTTCACCCACTTTATTAGAGTTTGTTCCTTCTCCCTAAAAATAAATAAAATGGAAGAGGGAGTGTAATCCTAAAGAAATTGGTTCAAATGCTGGCAAAAACTGATAGAAACTGTTCAGTAAGCCTGTGGATAACTGTTGACTTTTGTGCATGGCTTGAGAACGAGAGATGGCCAAACTGGTTATAAGCATTTGGGATTTAGGCTGTAAAATTAACACTTCAAGGAAGATGGATGCCTATTTTTTAAAGAAAACAGAACATGCTGTCTGAGCATTTGGCTTCATGTATGGCTTTCAAGTGAGATGGCAAAAAGGGAAGTATTCAAATTTGGGGGGGGGGGGAAGGAAGGGTTGCGGAATTGTTATTCTTCATTTCTCTAATACTGTTCCTGAAATTTCACCTTCTAAGGCTGTGCCCCAAATATCTAAGTGTCCCTTGGTTCCTTTCGATTTTTCTTTGCTTTTCTTTCTCCCAGTCTAACTTTCTTACAGATTTTTATGTTGACAGAAAAAATGAAAAAGAATAGGAAATACAACTGAACGTGAACGTAGCAATATCTTTGAAATTTTCTGTGCTATGTCACTTATATGGATTTTAACACAGCAGATAAAGCGTATTAGGAAGCAGTTCTGATAAAAAAACGAGGTCATCGACGTTGGCAAAGCAGTTGACGTTAACATCTGAATTATCATTAGGCTTCCAAGTTGAGATGAATGAGGCAATTCCCACCTTGCCGAGCTATTTTATTTAATCTCCCTGTAGAACTAGATAGGAGCCTCCTATGGGTTTGCATTCAGGGACTTTCTGTATAACTGCACGGGGCTAGAAACCTGTGTCTTTAATCTAAAACCAACTCCAGCTTTGCTGTAAACACTGTAATCCACCAGGTGCTACCTAGCTGTGGTTCAGTTTAGACTTTTCAGCGTATGTACTTTCTTTAGGCAGAGTTGTGTGGCAGTGAAATGCTTTCCCCACTGGAGAGCAGAAATGAAGTTGTTGGTTTATCGCTGCCCGTGGTTGGTACGGAGTGGGGAGATTTACTAGGCTCCTCTAGAAAATATTTTGTACTTATTTATGACTTCTGTTGGTGGGGAAAAAAGGTATGGGGGTTTCTGCTGTGAACGTGGTGAAACTATAATGAAAGATGAGCCATAGATTCTAAATAAACTAATGAAAATTTTACTCTCTCTGTATTTTAATTATACATATTAACTCAGGAAAGTTGAGGAAGAAGCTGGCATTACAGTGAATAACACAGAAACCCCTTTAATGTGGACTGAGTCACCTCTATCAGCCTAGATTGTTTTAAAAATATACTTTATGTGCCTCAGTCTTGTTTTCCTGCTTTTATATCAACTCTAGGAGGAAAGAGAAGGATGGATTCTCAGGAGTGTAGATTTTCTGAATTTGCATGTACTATGGAGTTCGCAAGCCCTTCGATATTCACAATCTTACTGTCAGCAAGTCTTCCAGATAGGGTCACGTTCAGAGAATTCGTCTCACTGAGCTCTGGGCTGATGTGAATTTACTCTGTTTAATCAGCGTTAAACAACTTAAGACGTGTCTATCGAAGTACAAGATGTGGAGGTGGTGACCGCTGTGCTCTCCCGTGGGCAGGACAGGCTGTGCTTGTCCTGCTCAACCCCTGGCACTTCCCAAGCTGAGTCTCTTCTCAGCTGCTTGGTTTTAAACGTGAACAAGTTGGACTGAGATTCACTGAGATGAGTTTCGTGCCCTCTGCTGCTGAAACTTTGTTGTTTCTGAAATGAGGGCTGGGGAGGGCCCAAGACCGAAGTCGGGGGAGGAGTGAACTGTGGGAGGTTAATTGTCCTTTTTTAATTCCCTGAAGAGAATATTGAGGAGCAGCTGACACTGACACCAAAAATGCATCTTCCCACAGCCTACTGAAAACCTGGCTGCTCTGGGAACCGCTGAAAAGTTTCTGATTGTAGGTGCTTCGTAGACACGTTCAGGATTTTCCATTCCTGTAGACGCATTCCACCCCTCCTTATTACTCCAGCGTACCAAACTGAAGACCAGTCCTACCCTGAAACTGCATCAGTGAGGGAGGATTTCATGGTATTTCTTCAGCTCTTTGGCCTCAAGGGGACCTTTAACATACTGTTTGTCTGTGTAATCTTGATATTGAAGCCAATAGTGGAATTTTAACAAAATAGAGCTAGAAACGGGTTGGAAATTTCTTTCTGGCCAGTCAGAAAATGTATGGGGTAGGGCCTGGCCACAGTTTGCTTGAGGCAGGAAGAACAGACATCTCCCTTTGACTTGGAGAAAGTTTCTGCTCCCTGAGCCTGCCTGGACGTTCCCCCTCGCTCAGGAGAGCAGGAGGTCTGCAGGGTTAGTTGCTGTTTAAAGTCCCACAGTCATTTGCACCAGGGCGTAACGCTGTGCACCCATCGCTCCGTTGTGCTTGCTTGGTGCTTTTTCTGCTGATTCCTGACATGCAATACTTCAAGCGTAGCAAGGACCGTATTTTAAATATTAGCAAGTCAAATAGTAGCTGTTTGACTCTGCTCGCGATGCGCTCGATGGGTTTAATGTACTTTGTGTGTCTTTCTAGTCCCAAACATTTTATTAGCTGTGGTGTGAGGCTGTGCTCACTTCTACTGAGGATGGTTTGTGCTTCTGTGGATGTTTCTGGACAGCAGCCTTACAGCTGAAGGTAGTGTTGGCTTTGACACTGCTGGGGAACAAGAGCTACATAAAGAAAGGTCCTCACAGACTTCTAGATTCCCTTTCCCTGGTGTGGCTGTGCCAGTGTGGGCTTTTCTCATGCACCAAATAGCCGCAGGGGGAGCCTTGGTTAGAAATGATTTCCTTTTTCATTTGATTTAGCCTGCTCCCCTAAATTAGGTGGATTTTAGTTACTGGATTTTCCTCTAGCTGAGGCAGCAGCTGTACCAGGCAGATGAGTCTCAAGAAGGACGAAGTGTTGGCTCCTGTTCAGCTGGGCCAGACATGATGCAAGGTGCTTTTGGCACCTTCCTCTGTGCTACTGGGGCGTGATCAGTCTTGGAGTCTTGGAAAGCATTTGTACAACATGAAAATCTTGGGCTTTGGACTAAAGTTTTGTTTGGAAATACTGTTGAAAAGTCATCAAAATACAAAGGAGTGAAAACTCTCGGCAGGTGGATTGCACGGAGCTCGCTTGCTGATCATGCTTGCTTAGGAGTGTTCTGTGCCGTGGGAGATATAGGCTCAGCTTATTTTAAAAAGGAAAAATCAGCCTGTCTGAAAAAATTGGTGAAGGTAGATCAATTTATGTTAGAAGTCTGGCCTTGTGGTTTCAGACTATAGCTTTTACAGTGTGTACAGCATTTTAAAGACACAGCAGAGCAGTTGACATCTCCATGGTGTGTTAAGGGACTGTGAAATTACATGGTTAGCAAACAAAAGGAATCTATATTTAGAAGTTAGTTTTCTCTGCTAAACAGGCATCTCTCTGCTTTTAGGGACTTACACTCATTCAGCTATGTCTAATGGCCAAAGTCTTTGACTTTATTTGTGCCAAAGTTCAGAATGGAGCTTAAAAGCTTTGCTGATTTAAAACAAACAAACAAAAATCCCCCAGCAGTACACAACGAAATACTCCACAGCTGATTTCAGCAGAGCAGGCCAGGTGGGAATCAGGTAAGGGTGCAGAGTTTTTGGGGCATTGGGCACCTTAAGTAATTTATAATTTTGTCAAGGAAGTCTTTGAAGGTTCTACCTTTGGCACGTACTAAGTGCTTTCTGGTTGCAGAGGAGTTTTAAGTAGGGATCGTTGTTGCTTTCCAAAATAGTTATGCTTTAGGCTCCAGTTTAGTAAAACTTTTCTTGCCCTTCTGAATTTGACTTTGTTTTTCAAAGTGGAGTGAGATACTTTATCCTGCCTTTTTTTTTTTAATGGTAACAATAAGGTTGTAAAATCTGTCTTTTTCCCACTTTAAAGAATAAAAAGCTTAGTCAGAGTTTTAACCAGTACTCAAGGGAAAACCGGAGTTGAATGGAAAAATAATGTACGTAATCACCAGAGTAATCTTTCCATCTGATCTGAAGCAGAAAATTGATATATTTTAGGAAAGCTATAAACCTTTTACAACTGAAGCCCAGGCATGTACAGCAGGAGGTGTTCTGCTCCTTCGATAAGTTCCTGCAGAAGGAAATGAAGTAAAAAAGAGGGACAGGGTGGGATGCAGGTACTTCACAGCTGTGGCACAGAGTCTCGCTGAGGGCTCCCGTCGTGGTCAGGCGGCTGGAGCACACGCGGGGAGAGAGAGCTGGGTTTGTTCCGTTGTAGGATGAGACTAGGGGAGATCGTACTGCTGCCTTCAGCTGCCTGTTGGGAAGAAATCACAGACTGGTTTGGGTTGCGGGACTTTAAAGATCACCTTGTTCCAACCCCCTGGCCATGGGCAGGGACACCTCCCACCAGGCCAGGTTGCTCCAAGCCCCGTCCAACCTGGCCTTGAATGCTTCCAAAGGAATAAACTGGATTCAGATTCTTGCAGGCACACGGTGGTGATATGCTGAGAAGTAATGAACACAAGTTGGAACACAAGAAATTCTCATTAGATCTAATTTTTAGCTTATTTTTTTTAGCACAAGGGTGGTCAAATATTGGAACAGGCCCCAAAGTTGTGGGTTTATCCATCCCTGGAGATGCTTGAAGCTTGGCTGGATGAAGCCCGTGTGTAGTTTGACCTGCTTTAAGGGGAAGGTTGAACTAGAGGTTCCTTCCAAACTAAATTATTAGTTGGGTAATAAGAGGCAGCTTGGGGAAAGCAAGCAGGTGAGAAAGTCCTGGGGAGAAGTTACCAGGATGAATGGCTGAAATAATAATGCTGTTGCGAAGTTTTTTTCCATCATTCACAAATGATGCTTTTTCTCTGGTGCACAGAGCGGCTTTGCTCCTAAACTTTGAGCGGAGTTTGCCTGCAAGGCTGCCTTGTCTCCCTGTTGCAAAGCCGGGGCGATGCTGCCGTGCCGTGGGGTGCTCAGCACGGCGTCACCGTGTTCCTCTCCTCTTCTTCCTCTGGTGGAGAGCGTATTTTACATTAAGAAGAAAGAGATGAGATAACCTGAAACTCGTATCAGAATGATTAAACACCTCAAGATATTATTAATCAGTTCTAATTTCATCTTGGCACCCAGGCATGTATAGTACTGAAAGCTTTTATTAGGTTCCTCTAGTTGTGTTGAAAGTGATACCCCCAGGCTAGTATGGAAGCCAGGGGCGACTGCCAAGCTCCGTGCGTGACTGTGCTGACCCGATAGTACTGTTAGGGGAGTGGGGTTTGCTCCTTGCTGGTCTTTAAATGCTCCGTGTTTTACATCAGGCTCCTTAACTGTCAGGGGCTTAGTGCTGTGGCTATTTAAGAGTGTCTTCTGCATCGTTTTGGCTCTGGACCAACAAAAACTGATCTTCGGCCTCCTGGAGTATTCATCGGAGGAGATAGCTGGGTGGGGAGTCCCAGGAGTGCATTTCCAGCTGAGATATCTCTATTCTTCTCAAAGCTTTCTGGAGGAGATGCAGGTTCCCGGGGTGCCTCGGTTCAAAGGGGGACCCTCAGCGCAGCGCTGATAGAAGTGCGTAGCTTCCTTGGCACATAGTGAGCACGGAGCACTTTTGCAAAAGGCTTTAGCAAAAAACCAATAAAATAAAAAAATAAAAATTTTGAACCAAAGTTCAGAGGGCTACTCTAAGGAGAAATGCTCTGAGTAACATCAGCCTGGCACTGCAGATGCTGAGTAACATTTACAACCCCTCTGCTCAGACACCTATTTGCACACCGACTTGGCTTCTCGTCGGTCTGTACTGTAGTTTCACAGACGTTTCATCGTGCCAACTCTGAGAACGGTCCTTCCCTGACCCCCAGCTCCTTGTGACAGCACAGACATATGTTCATGGGGTGAACCAGATCAGGGAACTGATCCAAGTTAAATTTAGCCTGGCCAAGAAGCTAATTTCAACCTGGGACAGCTTGTCTGGCAGACGAGAGCAGGCGAGCGTGCCCAGCCGGTGCCGAGCGCGCAGCCCTCCCGCTGCTGCTGTTCGCAGTGAGACACTTGTGCCGGCACACGGTGGTCTCGTCTTGAGGGCTTTCAGCAGGGTTTAGGGCTTTGGATTAGGATGGGCAAAGCTGTGGGTTTTTGCATAGAAT
>NW_009693979.1:16819-61003 GCF_000703405.1 Apaloderma vittatum | reverse complement strand
CGGTGGGTCCCTCTTTGGAGTCGGCTGGCATCAGCTCTAACAAACTCAGGAAGCTTCTAACACCTTCTTGCAGAAGCCTCCCTGCAGCTCCCCCACTCCACTGCCGAAATCTGGCCAGGCCAACCCAAAACACTGTTCTGTGTTATCATGATGTATCTATTAGGTGTCTTCTTTGGGGTTGTGGAAGTGCTGTGGTTCAGGTGCACCTTACACTGAGGAAAAGGATTGTCTCTTAAACCTGAGTTGAGGCAAGTTGGCATACTAAGAAGATGACAAGACTCAAAAAATTGATCTTTTGTTTTTCTTTTAAAGAGCAACACTCTGTGTGCTGAAGCAGTGTGGTAGGTAAGTGTAAGGAAATCAGGCTGGACCCTATCAATATCACAAAATAGGGGATCTTTTATCTGTCTTTTGGTGAGTCTAAATGCAGTATTCTTAAATTTTAATTACTGATATTCATCAGCAGTAGAGGAAATAAAAAAGCTGATTCTTAGGGGCAAGTCATCTGGAGTGTTTACGTTTCTGTGGAGGAAATTTGTTCCCACAAGCATTCTCAGACAGCAGTGAAAGGTTAGTAAAGGTTACATGAGGATAGCAGTCGAACAAAGAACAACCTCTAAAGCCAGAAGAAAAGTCAAGAGTAGCTGAGCAAAGCGCAATTTCAAGCTTATTGGTACTCAAGTCCTTCAAGATACTGTTTGAAAGGGAGACAAAGTAACTGTGTTTGTGCCTTTGCAGGGCTCTTATTCGTTTATTCTGGGTCAATATTAATGGTTAATTGACAAATTGCTGTTTTCAAATGGAAGTGATTGTGTGAGGATAAAAGTTACAGCTGTACTGTTATGAGGGATCCATAGGTGTCCAGTATTCCTTGATGTCAAAGAGTTGTATGGGAAGGTGTTTTTTTAAGTGACCAGCTAAAAGTACAGAATTCTAGGTAGTGGTATCACAACTCTCCCCACGGTGGGCCACACCTGTATTTGGTTTAGGGGCCAGTTATTAACTGGACAGAAGTGGGATGTTCCTACATTAGGAGCTGGATCCCATCAAAGAATTGTAAAGCTTCCTCTGGAGAGAAGTGTGGAGACACTGATGGTGCCTTGTGGCTGTGACACCAGCCCACCAGTCTGCACCAGATCTTCCTTTCTGTATCTACTTGGGACTTCACAGTGGAAAAAGTCGGATGAGTGACATTGGCACAAGTGTGTCTCCGATATTATCACACAGCACCCCTCTTTCTGTTGTGAGCAAACCAGATCTTTGGTCCTCAAAATAAGGCTACTTCGAGATTCATTCAGAGTCCTGAATGAGTGACTTTAAATATGGCTCAAATGCTTCTAATCTTACTTTGATAGAAATGGATTAAATGGCATTAAATCAATGGTTTAACCATAACCTTTTTTAAAGCCTCAGTATGTACTTCAGTATTTAAGTGTCAGTTATTCCTCCAGAGCCCTGGGATGGTAATGTACAATTTCCTAAGCATAAGCAATTTTGGGATATTCTGTGTAGTTAGTTCACCTCTATGTGCTGTGTGGAACTGGGACAGAAAGAACTGGATAAATAAATAGCTTTTTATTTTATGGGCTCATCCATCTGAAACACACAACTTTACTTTTTCAATTTATATTTTTCTGTGAAAAGCGTTAAACTACTCTTGGAAAAATTTATTGAATGCTTCATTTTGACTTATGGCATGACAGACAGGAATATGTTTTCAGTAACTCGGAAACAACATACCAAACATAGGACTGGTGAAGATTCTCCCAAAGAAAGACTATATTCACAGGAATCTTACCAACTCTCTGTGTGTGTGTCTGTGTATATTTATATTTCTTTTTTTTCTTACCTAAAATAAAAACCTACTGGCAGAATTTTACATTCCAAAAAATAATGTTACTGTTTCTAAAGAGTCTAAACCTTTAGCCTCTTATTTTATGAATTGTTATGCTGTATGCATCAGATGCTTTTTGGAGTAAATCATGTATTTCTGTATGTGTCAGACTTCAACACACTACAAATAATTAGTTCTGCTCTACACCATATAAGGAATTGGCTATTAAAAAATGATCTATATATTTTTATGAAAGAATGCAACATCATTTAATGCTTTGCAGTTTTACTGGTAAAGATTGTGCACAGAACTAGTGAAATGGCTCAACAGAATTTGTATTTTTTGGAGTAGAATCACAGAATGGCCTAGGCAGAAGTTGTATCATTATTATTTCAGCCTTCATTTAAAAGGTGTCCTTTACATGCTTTCCCCCCAATATATAATACACATTATTGTCATGCTCTCAAAGCAAAATACAAACAAAAATCCCCAACCCTGAAAACCCTCAATCTTCAGAGTTTATTTATTTATTTGTTTACTTGCTTAGGAGGGCAGAGAGCCAAGAATAGAAATTTTCATTACAGGCATTGTGGAGCTATGCAGCACTTTAACAAAGCCATTGCTAGTGCTTTGGGAGGGTTTCTCTTTATTCAGGGGTTTAATGCTGCAGCAATCAGGAAAAGGACAATGGTAATTTTTTTAGCAGCTTGGAAAATAGAAACAATGGTTGTTGTAGTGTATAGCAGTGGTCCTTAACTGTCAGTCTAACATAGCTAAACACTTATTAAAAGCACGAGAAGATGTATTTCTTTTCAATTTTAAGCAGTTTCCATAATCCTGTATTAGTTTTTGGTGTGATGTGTCAGAATAATTTTTATTATTATACTGATGAATGTATCTCATCTTGTGGTGATGGCTGAAATCTTTCCTAGTTGATATGGTAAAACCTAGAAGGGTCTTGAAGATCTTCAAATCCTTTTATGACTGGAAACCATATTCCCTTTTTCTTTTAATAACTACATATTGAATGTCCTCTTCAAAGTCGTTAGCTATTTGAATTAGAGGTTGTAGTCTGATCCTGCAATTTTGTCAAGAAAAACTTAGTTAAAGTGGTTTTAGCTTTCTTTGGTTTATGTAATGTCTTCCTGTTTTGGAATTAGCAAAGACAATCACAATTTTTTTTTCCTTCAGCAAACATATTACAGAATATCTCCACTGAAATTATAGAATTTTTTCTGAAGTTCTAGCTTTCTGTTGCTCCGTGAATGGCCACAGAAATAGGATGCTGTGGCCATGGGGACTTACTCAGTGTGGGTCTATAAGTATTTAATAATTGCATAGAAGAGAACAAATATGAAACATATTTTTAAGAAATCCATCATGGAATATCTTATTCCAGCTCTTAAAGACAAATCAGGATATCTTAAAGCCAAATCAGGAAAATAATTTCTTCTGAGAATAGAAAATCAATTTTCAAAGTCTTATTCTAAATAAAACATGAACTTTGGGGGCCTGATCGAGAGTTTTAACTATTAGGAAGTAATGGAAAATGAGACTGCATTTAATAGATTTTTGTTTCCAAATTTCCTTCAGCTTTTTTAATTGGCTCATTTTAAAATGCTCTAAGCAAAATTGATGCTAGATACGCTTTTCATTTAAGTTAGCAGAAATAGCCAACCAAAACCCCTAAATCTTTTTTTTTACTTGGAAGTGAATGGAGGGATACATTGCTCATGGACAGGGAGCCCTAGTTTGTCTTACTGGGTTGAAGATCAACCCAAGAGGTCTTCCAGCAGTGAAACTCAGTTGCAAATTACATGACACTAGCATGTTAAAGGAAAAATATCTAACTAGTACTGTTCAGTGAAATAAGAGAATTTGGTTTAATCTTTGCTACGCTTTATAAAAATAAAGGCCTGAACATGACCTAATGTATTATGTTACATCTATCTAACATGAGGACAAGGAAAAACAGTGGAGGACTTCAGACCAGTAACTGAGGTATCATTTTTGGCAAGTTTTTAAATTTCTTTTTATCTTTATTAACACTAACCGTAGTAAATGAGGTCAAGTACTTAGTAAATGAGAGACAAATATTATCCCTACTGTCATCCACCCATATGGGAAAAATTGAGAGAAAGTTAGGAAGACCTTCCTCTATATGAAGGTTGTCAAGTGATTGTGGGATATTGGTTAGTCAGAACAATGTTCCAGTAAAGCTGACTGGATACTGTTGGAGCAAGAGCTGTAAGGATTAGAGAATTTTCACATGCTCAACTGATGAGGTTCCATGGCTCAGAGTGGGAACTTGGCTCAATGTTTAAGTAAAGATCTATGTTTTAAGTAAAGACTGATAATGAACTTCTTCAGTTTTGCATAAAAGATTTTTTTCAAACAGCATTGTCACCTTTTCCCCAGATGAATCATATGGGAGATACTCTGTGGATGTAACATGAAAATGTTCCAACAGTTAGGGAAATAGCCATCAAATCAATACTAATGTTTATATATAAAGTCAACAACAGACAGTGATTTACAAGTCAGACATAAAAGAAAGCATTGGGCAGGAGGAATACATTCATTAATGGTGTCTGTATGAGCTTTTCAGTAATAGAATTAGTAACTGCATTCTAAACCTTTGTCTACAGGAGCAAGAAAGGTGGTGGGTTTCTTTCTCCCACTCTTCTGAGTTTTCAGAGTGAACAGCTCCCTTGCTATAGAATCTGAACTGGATTGAGTGTCTGTTAAAAAGAAGTGTGGGGAAAAAAATCCTTTATTTATCTCTGGAGTGAATTAGTTACACAGAATAAATACTTATACACATACATGGGTAGATATTATTAGGTACATATATGTTATATGCCGCATACATGATGATGCTAGGGAGACTGAGTGGGCAGAGTGACTGTCTATACTGAGCTTGTTACACGTTCCATCCTTAGTAGTGAGAAGCCTTTATACTCAGAATATACAGTCAAATCTCTGTAACTCTCCTGAACAACTGCAGTTGCGTGGTGTCTTGAACAAGTTTATACAATGTTACTCAAAGCAATGCTACCTTAAAAATCCACAGAAAGCAAGATATTCAGACTATAAAGCTTTTTTAAAGGAATGTCGAGTAAAGAAATAGCTGCTTCAGGCTGGATAGGCTGAAGCAGAGATTGCTACTTCTTGCTTCTCTATGTCTCTATTGAGCCACATTATATAATGTCAGATCTCTTTGAAAATCAGGGTAGGAAACACAGTGTGAGAATATACAGGACAGCTGGCTGGAGTACGAATGAAAAAGACAACCTCTAGCTCTGTGCTTAACTGATGTATTTCTACAAGAAAATTTTAAGACAAAAAAAAAATCTTGCATTACTGTGCACATCACTTCTGTCCTTCTTTTGTGCAGCTTTTGATGAGCTGTAATTGTGTTTCTGGCATTCACAATGAAGCACATTAATTTTTCTTTTAAGTCTTTTGAAATTCTATAGAAAAATATGCAAATAGTTCAGGAGGAAGCATGTAATCAAAAGAGGTGTTAAGTGATTTTTTTTTTTCCCTCTAACTGAAAGAATAGAAGCTTCATTGTCTTTTCAGGACTACTTTATTCATCGTGATAAATCCCAAACTTTGAAATTTAGTTTTTTCCAAATCCTGTTGGAATTCTATTGTTTTAATGTGTGTGGAAGGGAAAAGGGATTCCTATTGCTGTTTTATTATTTAATTTTGTACATTCCTCCATGATGAAATGGGTTGTTCCCTTACAAATGAAACCATCACAGTGATCTTAACTGTTTTAGTCAGCAATATGGGAAGGAGATTAACTCTGCTCCTACAATTGCTTTGTGAATAAATCTGCTACTGTACCTTAGGGATGTCAGGGGTCCAGTGTGTGAATCTTACAGAAGTTAGATTTGTGAGTGCCTTCATTATAGTCTGGGGAGACATATGTGCTTGTCAAGACCTACACACTAAGCTGTTAACAGGCTGAGAAAATTCCCTTTCCCAAAATATGACATAAGATAGTCTTCAATTTATACAAAAACAGAATACTCCGTGGATGACCTTTCAGAAAGGATAAGTATGCTATGTATGAGCTATCCTTCTGGGTGCCGTCTACCTGAGTTTGCAGAAGGACCATTTAATTCCCTCACACCGTATGCATGAATAAGTCAGACTCATGTAGGATGTCCCACCGATGACAGGCAAGATTCACATGCATGGTACTTGGAAAGCCTGTCCCTTTTCTTGGTTTGGATCACTGACTGAGAAGTAATTCTGGTAACTACCCTGCTTCCTATTGTCTAGTCTTGAGGTATTCTGCATAAATTTTAGGTAGATTAGGCAATGGGGCTAAGAATGTTTTATTCACTGGAGCTCATGGCTATTAAATGGAAATTACTTTGGATTCTAAAGGGACTCTCTGGCCATTCTTTGAGAGAAAACTTCTACTGAGGGAATGGTATGTTCAAATACAGGCAGCTTTGCTGTAGAGAGTCCTGTGAGATAAAGGGAAGGAACTTGCAGAAGTGGGAGGTGAGTGTCTTGATTGGACGCTTGTTGCTTTCTAGAATTTCTAGAATTTCCAGAATTTGACACACTAGAAGTGTCATTCCTGTGAGGCATAAAGTGTATACAAACTGAACAATGGGATGGCTTAAATAATGCTCCAATAATTAACACTGTGGCATCAGAACATTTCTGACAAGTTTTCTTAAGTGAGGTCCTCCAGCACACCAGTTGAAATTCTGATTCCAATCTGAATGAGGAGTTGTTTTTTTTTTCCCCTCCCCACTTCTTGGTGGCATGGCACATGAATGAGATGAGTAATGGAAAAACATCCTATAAACAAACCAGCCCACAAAACCTTGCCCTTTGTGTAACTGTCACCATTGGGGAGGATATATATCTATTGAAACTCCCTTTGTCTTAGGTTTAGCTTGTTGACAATGTAAATGCATATTGAAGTCTGTTGCTTACTGTTGACCTGCTGTGAACAGAAGATCAGGCCTTCATGAAGGCATTGGCCTCTTGTTCTCTGTGAGCTTCTAGAAGTTACTCAGTACTACATGATCATGAGCGCTGTCCTGACTGCCTTTGCTTTGATTTTCCAGCTCAGTTCTAACAGCTGACTTTTCTAGAATAACTTGTCAGTGGGAAAGAGAGACTAGTCCTATGGCCAGCCCCCCACTTACCAGCAGAGAGCATCCCACTGGAACACTCCTATAAAATTAGGTGAGAAAGGGAGATAAAGACATGGTAGAACCATAAATGATTGCTGATAGTCATTTTAATATCTTGCAGCGTTGACCTAAGAGCAAGATATTACCTGCCAGCAGTACAGTACTAAGTACAGAATGGAAACAACCAAGCATGGTTACTGTGGAGAAACCACCTTGTGCTAACTTGCTCTCCTGTGGGAACTTCTGTTGCTAAAGCTTTGACAAGAATGGAGCAATTAATGTCCATGAGGCTCAAGCAGATATTGCTCATTAAGTTGTACTTCATGTACATTTGTCTTGTTGTATTTGACCTGCGTTTGTCCCCCAGGGACTAGCTGAGGCGTAAGGTGTTGCTGCTTAAGCACCTGCAGTGACAGCCCCTGTGGCTGCCCTGGGGAGCTGATAATGTGACAGAAAGGCAAACACCAAGCTGGGGAAAGGAACGAGGCTCAGGCTGTGTCAGCAAGGTGCCCCCTAAATTAGGGAGGAGAGCAGTGAACCTTTCCGCTTGTCACATCCTTCAGGGTGCACGGCCTTGAACTGCTTGTTCTAGCCCTGTCCTCATGGTTTGAGTTGCCTTTAGTTACAAGAAACGTGTGCCTGGTGTATTTGTGCACCTGGGGATAGGTGTACGTTTCCGATAAAGTCTGCGAGGTGTGTATGGGAAATACTGAAAAATTACTAATGCTTGTAAAAGGGTTTTATCCATAATGTGCTTTCAGTCTGCTTCTACTTACAGATGAGGTTCTGTGAATGCTGGTTTTGGAAGCAGAAGAGGCCTAAGAGGTTTCTGACCTCAGTTACTCTTTCCCGTCCTTGCACCGAAATTATACAAAAATAACTGATGGTGGGGAGATATGGTAAACTGAACTGACTCACATTTAGAAAGTATTTAAAAAGTATTGTTTTCACACAGAGAATGGAGGGAAAGGGGATATATTATTCCAATAACTCGATTCTTTCTATGCTATTTGGGGAGTGAATAATGAGCAGAAATACCATGTTGACACCTCCCTAAGTTAGCTTTCAAAAAAAACATTCATGGAACCACAGCTTAAATTTGTTCTTTATTTGTGCAAGCAGGCTTTGCTGTTTATCCTGGAACTGCTACTTAACAGCGTATAGCTATCTTTCAATTTTTTTATGCTAACCACAAGTGTGTCCCTTTAAGCTTACTGTTGTGTGTTCACTTGTTTGAAAAAATACTTTGAAAAAGCATGTATTGACTGGATTGCATTGTCTTGTTGCTTATTGGTTCCTGTATATTTTGGCTATACATGTGTGTATTTTCAAGTACATCAATGTGAAAATTAGATCCTGCGCTAGTTCCAAATATTGAAATTTAATGGTGGATAGTTCAAAGTTTGGTTCTGCAAGAGTACTGTGATATTTTGATACGAGGCCTGTGATGGCAGTTTGTCTTGGTGGACTGGCTAGTCTTCAAAGCAAAACTGGTAGGGTTTTTTGTTTGTTTTGTTTGTTTTGTTTGTTTGTTTGTTTTTTAGAAAACACTGAAAAAAACCCAAGTGTACATAGTAACTGGAGAGCATAAGGTCCTCTGCAATGTGCAGTTCAGTTCAGAACCTTGCAGGTGACATTTTAAAATTGAAAGGTTTCAGAAAATGGGTGTTTTTAAAAGTGAAAGAGAAAGGACAGTGGCTTCACCTTTGTTGTCTGTTGTACTTTAATGCATGTCCCAGTGCCAGGACAATAAAGCTAATCCTCTGGCATCTCCATGGTCATGTTCACAGAGCTTTTTCTATTAAAACTACTAAAACAGTAGGGTAAAACTTGGGATGGACAAATGTTACAAAGTTATATTTGATATGTGGATATGTCAATCAACTTCTGTGCTTGGCATTTCGTTTGTTGCTGTCTACAGAAGAGAAGGAAGGTTTTTGCGCACCTGATCACTTCGGGAAGCTTTGTTGTAGTTACCTTTCTATGTAAGAAGTGTAAAAACTGTAGGTAAGATCATAGTGATTGTTTTGGTGAAGGTAAACAGATCTTGAACAAGATAATGGCAGCTCTTACAGGGAAGTGAGGAGGTGGGAAAAGATAGGAAAACTTAACTAACTGGGCTTTCTTTTACAGAAAGGCAAACAAACTTACCAAACCCTTACAAAAAGTCCTTCTCCAGCTTTCCTGCAGGCCCCCTTGAGGTACTGGAAGGCTGCTGTAAGATCTCCCTGGAGCCTTTTCTTCTCCAGGCTGAACAACCCCAACTCCCCCAGCCTGTCTTCATAGGAGGGGTGTTCCAGCCCTCTGATCATCTTTGTGGCCCTCCTCTGGACGCTCTCCAACAGATCCATGTCCTTTTTGTGTAGGGTGCTTTAGAGTTGGATGCAGGACTCCAGGTGGTGTCTCACAAGAGCATTTGGTCTCCGCTCTGTGGGCTGTGTGAGCCACTGGTCAGGACTGCTGTCTGTCTGCTGAAATTCTTGAAATTTTACTGAAAGTCTCTATGTGGTGGTACCTTCCCTGGGAGAGAATTTGGGGTAGAAACAACAAGAATTTTGCTGGGATGGGGTGTGTGAGTGGGAGTATCTCATGCTCATAGAGAGAAGCTTGAAAAGATCATCCTGATGCATCTTATGTATTACATTGTGAAACAGATTGCACCCCCTCAACTCTGCAACAACTTGTGACTGTGTTTCCTAAACAAGTCTAGTTAAAGTGAATTGTTCTTGATACTCGAGCAGCTGGATTTATCATATGATATTGCAGAGGAATACATAGTCTAGTTTAATAATATAGGGCTGTCTAAATAGATTACATGACTTTTACTTGGTTCTGCTTTTCAGTGCCAGTAAGGCGGAGCCAGACGTATTCGGGAGCACAGCATATGTGAAATAGACTCTTGAGTCTTCTCCTAAAATGGCTGTAAATCTACTTATTGTTCACACAACTCTAAACACTCTTTTGTCTCTAAAGAGGAAAAAGTGTTGTTTACACTGAGATTTGCTGCATCTAACTAAGCAAGCCTCGTCTCTTAATTAATACACCTACATAATCCCTGCAGAGAGGGAGGTGCTCCCAGTTGTTCTCTGGGGCTGGTTGTCTTCCTCTATTGATTGAGAGGTGGAGGGGAGGGCAATCTTCCCCTATATTCAGTTGCAAAGACACGAATATTTCCCTTCTTCCCTGCCCCCCATGCTGATGGGGACAGAGGGAATCGATTTCGAGACCTAGAAAAAAATATTTGTGAAAGCATGTGGTGTTTTAAACAACAAAGAGAAGAGCTATTGCGGAGAGCACGCAAAATATCATGTGTTTGTTGGAAATGGTAAAGCTTGTAGAGGGAACAGTAGGGACCTGAATGAAACAGCCTTGAATGCCATTCCACTGCTGAGGTATAAACTGGAAGATGGAGTAGGAGCCAATTTTCTTATCTCAACAGCATAAACCTTGCAATCAAGGCTGTTCTCATTTTTTATTGTCACTTGTACTGTCAACCGGGTTAGTGTTCCTGCACAGAAAAGTGTTTGCATTTACCTTCACGGTCGTGTCTGGATTTAGAGGTGCTTACATACACCCAGCCTAGGCTTTGGTCACAGTCTCTGATTACAGGCTCCTTTTCAATACTCAGAATGTTCTTCCAGAGGAGTCATCAGGAATGTTTTGCACTCCAGAAAAGACTTTACTTTTATTTCGAGCCCTTAAGTAAAAGGCTTTATTTTTATTTAGAGCCCTGAACTCCCTCCTCTAGCAATGGGAAAAAATGATCCATCTGCTGATCTTTGAATCAAGAGGGACTTGTTAGCTGCTTTTTGCTGGTGTGATGGAAAAAGGCTATCTGATTCTAGAAATGGAAATTAATTGATATACATGTTCTTAATGAAAGCACACACACACTTGCTGTTCATGGCCATTATTTAAAACTCTGTAAAAATATTTGAGGAAAGAAGAGCTGAGTTCTACTAACCTCTGTCTTCCTAGACGTGTGTTTTTTTCTTTTTTCTTTTTTTTTCTTTCTTTTAATGTGTGTACTATTTTGATCTAAACAGAATCAATTTTATTCAGTGATTTTACTTTTCAGCTCAGTCTCTTCTAAGAGGCTGCACTGTCTGAAGTTAACAACATGTTTTTGCAGACAATGTCTGCTACTTGAAGTGATAACACCTGATGTTTATAGTTATTGCCAGGGACTGGGATGCAGAAAAGCTCTTGCTTGTCCTTGCTCCTATGGAAACTGAGATCACTGCTAAATCTTGTATACCATGTTGAGGATGCTGGGAAGTAAAAGGGTCGCAAGGGAGTAAAAAGGTCACACCTCCAGTGAGGAGCAGACAGGACAGGTGACTCAAACCTGATCAACAAGAGTATTCCATTCCGTATACATCATATTCAATAAAAAGCTGAGGAATTGCGGGGGTTAAGCTCTCTGGCTCTTACTCTTCTTCAGTGGCCGGCATCTGAGGAGGACTCCATCTGATCTTCTGCCTTTGATCCTGGTTTCCCAATATCCAGGTCTCGAGTCTGGTTCCCCTCTGCTGCTGAGCCTGGGACTTTCCCAGTACCTGCCTGCTCTGCAGCATCGGTGGTGATTGGAATTGGGGAGGTAGTTGTATATATGTTTTTTTATATATTTGTATAGATTTCCATTATTTTCATTATTTCCTTATTAGTATTATTATTGTTATATTAGTTTTAGTTTTCTTTTCCAATACATAAGTTAATCTCCCTTATTCCCTTTCCCTTCCCCTTTAGGGAGTGAGAATGGTTATTAGAGAGCATCTGTCAGTCATTTAGTGGCCAGCCCTAACCTTTGAAAATGTGGAAGTTTGGGGCCATTTTAAAATCTAGCTAAAATGCAACATGTAGTAGGGTGCTTCCTCTATAATGTTAAGAAGAGTTCTTTACCTTTTGGATAAAAGCTGCAGGTATTATCTTGATGATGTTTTTTCACAGTCATCTTATTAACCAGCATGACATGTTTAGGAATCGTCTAATTTGTATCAGCCAATGTTTATTTCTTGCGAGCAGTAGTGTCAAACTCATCTCATTTCTTTCGGTGACAAAATAACAGGCCTTTTGGATAGAAAAAAAACCCAAACAGATGTTGTGTATTTTTGGTAAAGCTTTCTTACTGATTTGCACAACATTCTCATGAGCAAACCAATACATTTAAACATAGCTAGTAAAAAAAAACTTATGAATTTCAGTAGTATAAGGACAGCATGGATGAGTAAACAAAGTAGGATGCTTCAGAGCATTAAATTAAATGTTTTCATCCATTACTAAGATGATAAAATAAAGGATACTCCCTCAATTTTACACTCAAGTGTAACCACGAAACAACGGTGCAGACAGCAGTTCAGTTAAAAAAATGTGAGAGGTAGTATGGATCAAAAGCTGAACAGGAGCTAGCAGTGTAACATATTTATCAGAAGGGCAGAGGTAAATGAAATTAAAGAGTTTTAAAAATGTGAAATAATTCTAAACATCATAGTTTTAATGTAGTGGCAAGTTTTGTTTAAGAGGAGAACCAACTGGGTAAGAAGACCAAGAGACATAGGAAAGAGGGAAAAAATTGTCACAACATAGAACAGACAATCAGCAAGGAAAGACAGATATGAAATTGGTCTAATATACTGAAAATGAAACCTGGGAAGAGATATAAGGCTGCTTGTAAAGAGAGAGAACAATTTATCTTCCTGTTTAAAGGACAAGAACTAATGAGCTTAGGCTGCAATAAAGAGTATTAAGCATCAGGAAAATCCTTCTAAATTTAAGTATAGCAAAGTCTAAATGAATTGTCTGGAAAGTAACGGATTATCAACATAGAGAATTTTGAAGAATAAGCTGGACAGATATCTGTCAGGAAGGTATAGGATCACAGAAGAACCAGATGTCCTCATTTTTGGGGGATGTGTGATATGCATGTGTGTGAATGTCAGTTATATTCAGCTCACAATGCATAACTGGAGAACCGTTTGCCAAAGTTTTTAACGCCCATTACAGGACAATGACATGGAAAACTCTTGGTGTTACTACCAGAACTAATCTGCTAGAGGTGTTGTACACAAATGTCTGTACTGAAGCTATTGTTCCCAACTCTTGTTGCTTCTGTCATTGCATTTAACACTTACATCTTTGTCAGGTGGATAGTAATGATGATCTCTTGCCACCCTTCAAATATCTCAAGGGTGTGCTATTCTCCAAGACAGCAAGCTGTTAGTCTGGCTCCACTGATTGTCAGACTATGATGTATAGTGAATAATAATAAAATGAAACTTATTTGAAAATATGACTATTTTCAAAATGCAAACACAAGCCCTTAAAGCCTGGAAGTGAAGTCAAACGATGTTTTGGGAATGTCAAATCTCCAACTGAAAGAGAGTGTAAAATTGTTTTTGTCATTGTTATTCTGTGTATTTTTTTTGTTATTGCTGTGTGCTTCTAAAATGTTCTGAGGTTCAGCTGTCTAAAAAGAGTGACCTGTGCTATTCAGTATGGAGGCTTTAGGGAACATGGCAGTGCAGAAGGCCTTGCCTGAGTAGCTCCTTACCAGATAGGTGGCAAAGTTGGAGGAGCAGTCAGAAAAGCATGGGAAGCCTTCTGTAGCTTTTTCTGAAAGATACATCAGAAATAATGGCTTCTTGGAACATCCTGCTTTTAAAAAAATAGAAGTTTCTGAATGCAGGAAGGACCTTCTGTCCGCTGGGCTTATTCTACCATTGAAATTAGCATCTTAGTAAGTGGGATGCTGACTTGATATCCTGTAGAGACAACCAGGTGTAAAGGAATTTACTCATATCACTGTAGGCCGGATCTGCAGTCAAGGTGCAAAGGTAATAAACTGTAAAATTCCCCCGGGTGTTGGAATTCCAACTGCACAGGATGCCACTGAACGATAGTGTGCAGTCTGACTGTATGGCCTTGGTTTTAGACTTTTGAACCTTTCCTTACCCACCTGTGACAGTGTTTGTGTCACCCAAACAGCAGCAAACAAAGCGATTTAGGTGCTGCCTGAACACTGGGGCCTATTAGGGCTTTTCCTTAGGTTTTTGGAGAATGCACAGCATTTCTTTATTTGCTTGTTCAAAGCTGCTCTGGATCACTTGATTGATTTGAAATAATCTTCACCCTAATGGAGTTTAAAAAAAGGTTTATAAATGCTGAAATTTCCCAATAGTGTGAGAAAAGTCTCACAATAGTTATGTTATATATCCATTTCACTGGATCTGTGTTTCCCCACTGTAACTCAAATCCTTGCTTGATTTTTTTTTTACCTTCAGTTTTATTGCAAGGATTATTATGCCTGAACATACCTCCCGCACCTCTTCAGCAATCTGTTTGATTTATTTTGAATGATTGTCTTTTTCAAATATTATTTCAACTCATCAACATGCTTAAAGTGCATGTCTTTTCATAGAGGACATTGTGCCATCTGGGATTCTGTTCAGACAATAAATGCCCTCTTTGTTTAATCTCACTTTGAAATTTGCTTTTTAATGTCTGACCACTATTCTTTCATCCCCATCTAATTTCCTGTTTCTCTGTGTAGTGAACCATTCATGTAAAAACAACAACCAACAACAAAAAAGGAATTAATTTATAATGTGTATGTGAGACCAATTACTTATTTTGACTATTTTCTTGAATAAGTATTTAATTTAAGCTACTTCAAGTTGACTCTGTAAATTTATTTATTGATTAAAAAAACCCAACACCTAATTTTAACACCCCACTGGTTTACTTCTTCTTTTTCTTTTTCTTTTTTTTTTTTAAAGCAGTCATATGAAATATCAGCATAACTAATGTATGGACTGTCTCTTGTTAGTATTAATTTGGAGTTGTTGGAAGAGGCAACAGAAACTCAAACTAGAGGCATCCAAGGTCAGATATAACACCTCAAAGCTGTGAGGATGTTTAGAATGCTTCATTGTGCTCAAAAGTGAATGAATATTTCAGCATAAATAAAGCAGAGCGTACAGCATTTTCATTTAGAGCTGCAATATAATAAAGTTGTTTTAACAAGTACACAAACTGCGCTGGAAAAGAGCAACATGCCTGTGACTGTGAAAAAGCTTTAGTTATAAATGGTGTCTTACTCTGACCCTGTGTATTTACCTGTCAGGCAAGGACTATGACACTCCCGTCCTTCTGACTGCACCTTACCATAATTTCAAGAGCAGCTTTTCTTCTAGCAGAGAGATCCAGAAGCCAAGCATTTCTTTTGGCCTCCCTGGACTAGGTCTTTCAGGGGTTAATTTACATATCTGTCATCTCAAATGATTATATTTTAATAGTCAAAGGGATGCTTAAGTAACTATACAACCTGTAAAAGATATTTTGGAAAACTATTTATAATCTCTCCTGGTTTTGAGTTAACATTTGCTTTTAATGGAAAATTATTTGGAAGCCTCACTTTTATACATTGTTTGAAGATAACAGTAACAGATCAAACACCAGCATCACTTATTATTGTTTTCTTATAACTGAAAGAACATATAAAAGATCAACTCATTCTGTAGGAGGAGAGCTGTTCTGCTCCAGGCTAAATGCAGAATAAAAAAAAAAAACAAACCCTTTGCCCTGACATAACTTTGTCTGGTTGCACATATGTGACTGAGCAATCTGAGTCTTGGATACACACCACATGGCTGTCAGCTGCAGAATCCCCTGGTGCATGTATTTTTTGGCAAGCAGCAGCACCAGAGTGCTGAAGGCCAGTAAAATTATGTCATAGATATATACTTGGTGAATAAGAATTAAAGCTGAACTATTACTCCCTGCTGTGGAGTGGCTTCATTAATGAAGAAAAGGCATTGGAAACCTCTCCTTTGGCATCAGCTTGGAATATCTTTATCTTCTCTTTCAATTAAAACAAACAGAACAGTTTCATTCCCAGTTAACTGTGTGGTTAACCTGTAACTTTGCTCCTTCGGGAATTTACCACGCATTAAAAATGTTGAGTATTTGCTTTTTGGAATAGACCAAAAATCACTTTCTCATAAAAGAACTCTATTTCCTATGCAGAAAAGTGCAAAAATAGGTAACTCTCATTTCATAAATGCTCCACAGCCCTTTTTTTTTAAAAAAAACCCCAAACAACGAAGGATTAGTGAGTGGAGGTTTTGTTGATTAGGGTTTTTTTTTTTTATTGTTGTCTGCTAGAAAGAAAGTAATGAAATTATAGAGAAAAAAGTGCTTGGTGTTGTGATATGTGTGTGTAAATGTGTTATAACATTTTATGGTTTTTCTCAGGTCATACAGAGTTGGATGAAGAATTCTGTGAATTTGCTGCCTTGGGCCATTTGGCAGAAAATCAGCTTCTGTAGAACAAATCAGAAAGGATGCATCACCTCTTCTGTAGCTCCTAGAAACGGAGTGTAAAAGTGCAGCTATTTAACAAGCTGCTTGTGGAAATAACTGCTCAGAAGGAAAGAACTGATCTTTGGAGAAGTATTTTGACATTTTTGGTAGTCTTTGATAATAAAAGCTGAAATGCTTTTCTAAATGGACTTTTAGATTGTATATTCTTCTAATTCTCTCTATGACTCTCTTTTCTTTTTTTTTTTCAAATGTTACAGTCTGTAAATTCATGTTAGACAAAAACAAGAGCAAAAAATCCGCAAACAATATACAACCGTGAACAAACTCACAGCCTCCTGTACATCAGGAAACATTTCAATGCCACAGATAAATACAACTTTACAATCTTTCCACTTACAAGGGCTTAATTAAATCTTAACGAATGCGGTGTGCTAGTGTATATTGTGGAATAAGTTTCCAAATAATAACAGAAAATCAGGTTGCTGTTCCCATATGACACTAACAAACTGCATTGTAGAGGAGGCTCTAGAATGAAGCGGTTATCTAAAATTTAATTTAGGGCTGAAAATCTGTACTCTGTTCCTTGTCATCAATTTATCCTGCACTCTCCATTTTAATTATTCTGGATGATCTTTGAAAATACAGCTGTCACGAGAATGCCAGATAAACAGAAGTAAGTGATGCACTGATCCATAGAGGGTGCTGAGAACATTGACATCCTTCACAGAAACTCATGTTCCATTTCAGTTGAGTATGCTGTCACATCACCCATACATTTACAACAGCTTCATCAAAAGTCAGCGCTTAACCTGTAACAGACAATTAGACCATCCTGCTGAGTCTCACTTACAGTGAAACAGAACTCAGGAGTGGATGAAATCACCACTAAGCATGAAATCATCACTAAGCATGTAGTTTTATTTGTTCGTAATATATTGATTGAGGAAAAGCGTAGCTGTGGAAAGTCAATATGCCTGTATGCTGGTGTACCAGCTGGACAAATGCATTTACGGTCTTCTCATTACTATGCAAAAGAAATCTCTTTTAGAAGAAGACCATGGCTAACGTGTTAGCAGGTGTTAAACTTGGCAGAGCAGCACCAATTTGTTACTTCTCAGCAGCATCGGTTCGCCTACACAAAGCATCCCAACAAAACACTAGCAGAAAGGTTCTCCTAGATACATTTAACTCATAATACATTTAACTAAAAAATATAATATATAAACCATTAGGCAGCCTGTTCCAGAAAGGGAAAGAAATAACAGACATACAGTCACATCTGCCAGAACAGATATATTCTAGTAGCGTGTAAACCCAGTATTGTGGCAGGTTCAAGTTGCCTGATCAGAAACATTTCAGATTTGAATTGGAAGACTTCCCGTGCACCCAAGGTAAACAGAACTGTTGACAGTGGAAGTGACCCTCATAGAAGAGCTATAGAAGAGGGTGAATTTGGAACAGAATGTGTTATGAGGCCGGAGGTTGTTCAGTTTTATAGTATGCTTCGCAACTTCTAGTGAGCACACTGCAGATTCTTGTGAAATAAAAATTGATGGCTTCAAAACAAATGCAGCTGAGAAAGCTTGTTTTGCTGTAGGCTTGCTCTTATGTATTTGTGGCAATATCAATATGAATCACTTATAACACAAAGCTTTCTTCAGAATAAGGTGAATCCTATCATTCTTTTAAAGATTTTCCATCTCTGTTCATGCTCGAATCCCTATAATAAAGAGAGCATAAAACCTGCTAAACTGCAGTGACATGATGCATGCTAACTATTTGGGAAAAAAGTAATGAAAAAATGTCTCATAATGAAGGTATTGCACTCTAGAAGAGAGTTTCCTGATACTTTAAAATAGTGAAGTGAATTTTCTCTTCAGAATGTACTGTCATACTTTATACTTAGAGATTATCTTGAAAATCATAGAATCATAGAATGGCCTAAGCTGGAAGGGACCTTAGAGATCATTTTAATCCAACCTCCCTGTTGCCAGGGACGCCACCTCTCGACTAGATCGGGCAACACATGGGAACCTAACGGGAAGCGAACCCGCGACCTTGACATTGTTAGCGCCACGCTCAACTGACTGAGCTAACCGGCCCCCTGTGTCCGCACCCTTGCTCATGCTGGACTCGCATAGTGTAACCACATGAATGCCCATTAGGATGCTCTGAGTGCTGGTCCGATAGAGGAGCCCAACTTCTTTCCTCACCTCTCAAAGGTCTGATAACCTGTACCCAGCTGTCCAGGCACCAGATACAGGTATTATGATAGCAGTGCCATGTGTGAGTTAAAATCTTCCTTCCTTCTGAGCCAGCAGTGACCACTGGTGATATAGAGCCACCTCTTTGTGTTTTCACACTAGCTGAAAATACATTGGGAGGATGACTTCATTGATTCTTCCAGCTTTCATTCATATTAATGTAGTTTGTGCTATTACCATATTTACATTCTGGCAGAGCTTGAAGTCCAACTCAGAAGCTGGATTTTTAAAGTTGTCAGATGTGTCTGCATGAAAAACCAGTTCCCTGCCCTCGCGTCTTCCTCTTATTTAACAGAGTAAATGTTATTCTGAAAGTAAATAAGCAATAACTAAACCACTTTGTTCTGTAACAGGCAAAACATTTTAGTTGTAAAAACTTTATGGTATGAATCTGAGTTGTTACAGGCTTTGGGCACAATTTCACATGTCTCCTTTTATTTCTGGCATGAGAAATCAGCCTTCCCCCCCAACAATGAGAGCCTTTTATGAAGTCTGTGTCTGTATGTGTAAAACAGACCACAGCACTTGGGAGCCCCTTTGCTTCAGCTGTGTGCTGTGTTACCTTTAAGGGCTTTGCAGTTACATGGACCAAATATATGCTCAGTCTGTATTTTTTATAATGGTATCTGCCTCTCAGGATTTATTTAGCATTTGTAATAATACTTGTTAATTTTTTCCTTCACTCTTGGTGATAAGGAAGTTTTTATGAAGAAAATGATTCCTCTATCTGGGTGTATATCATCCAACTTCTCCTTCTCTGGCTTGTCTCATTCCACGTACTATAGTCAGCATCCCTGCCCCTGCTGGTACAAGCTGTTGTTCCAGTCTGCTCCAAACTTTCAATCTGTGAGTCTTGCTGTTTATTCTAAGTCCTTCTTTGCTATAGTCTCCCTGTGAGTGAGTGGCTACAACTGCTATTGGCTTTTCTGCCCTGACAATCTTCCAGTTTCTTTCCTTTTATTCCTAAATTTATATGTTCCCACTGCTGGAAAGTGGATTGCATTCCTGATATTACCAATTTTTGTGAGGGGCTTTATGCATTTTATTTTATCACTAAGCATCAACATGGTTGCTGCTGCCTGATGGGATACCTGTGCTGACCTAGCATGTGGCAGCAGTTTCTCCTGCATTGCTGTTTTTTTCTCTTGCCATTCTAATCATTATTAGGGTTTTTTTTTTTTCCAAATCAGCTAATACTAATTCGTGTAATTTTCTTCACCTCATTCCTGTCCCATGGCTTTTGCAAATGTGGCCAATTTGAGCCACACCTTAGAGAGTCAAAGTTATCCAGAAGAATTACGTTTCTACCCTTTCTGTGAAAACAAGAGGCACTAAAAAAGAGCACTACTGTATGTATTTTCATGTATGTGTTATTGGACACTAGAGATGCTGTGCTGTAGAGAACACTTTAGAAGGGTTTTGAGGAGAGACACGTTCAATTTGAGCTCACATGGCATACATCCACGCAAAAGAAAGCTAGAGAAGCTCACATTTTTTTATTTGCAATTTCTATTACTGTAACAGAAGGCACGTTTTTAAGAAGTTTCATTAATGTGTCTTTCCCAGTTGCCAGTACATATGGAAATTGTATGTAATTGCAGTAGAAGATTCATCAAGTTTGCTTATATATTCCTGTTTAAAAAAATAAGTTGCTTATTATGATAAAAAATGTAGGATATAATCTTTTTTTCTATGAAGACTTGGTTACTTGACAGATTTGTATTTCTGTCTTTACTGCATGTACCTGAGATCCACTTTTGAGACCCTTTTTGCTTTCTCCTTTCTGGGCTTCACAAGCTGCCGATGGACAATTTCCTGCTATGATATAAATAAATCATACCCATACTGAAGTATTTTGCAAGACTTTTTTTTTTTTTTACCTGCATTTACCATATGATTTTATTTGTAGTCCTTATTCTTTCAAAAGATTCTAGTTGAACAGAATGTCTCTTCTTAGACTCTATCTTTCTTGCCAGAGGTTATTCTACTAAGACTGTCAATGGAATTGCATGAAGCTGAAAAATCTGCGGCAGCAAGGGTTGCTGTAATCTTTTAGTGTCATTCTGTAGGCAATGAGGTCTTTCAAGGATAAAATAAGTTCACAGTTCAAACTGTAACTGTAGCTATATCATGCCTCATCCATGGGATACATAAAAGAGTGATTTCTGTTTAAGTACAGATTTTCTGGTGTTGTGGATAGTGTTGGTATAGGTGACAGCATCTGCTTAAACAGCAGTATTTCTGATTTCCAAAGCTCTTGAGAACAGTTCATTACTCTGAGAGTTTCTGATATGGCATTTCTTATTTCAGTTTTTCCCTTTATCATCCATTACTTTCAGTAATGATTTTCTACGCAGAACCTCTAACATCCGAAGTGGGGCCGCTTTAGTTGAATACAAGTGATCAAAATAAACCGGCCGGTTAGCTCAGTGGTTTGAGCACGGTGCTGACAACAATGACCAACACCGAGGTCGTGGGTTTGATTCCCGTTCGGTTCCCATGTGTTGCCTGGTCTAGTCGAGAGGTGGGGTCCCTGCCCATAACAAGGAAGTTGGACTCAATGATCTCTAAGGTCCCTTCCAGCCTAGGCCATTCTATGATTCTATGAAACCAAGATGCATCAGCGGAAGGGCTGTACAATGCAGGGTTCTTGCAAATGGAGGAGATGGTGCCTGGCAGGGGGCATAATGCTTTTAAAGGGCAAACCTTATGTCTACTACTAGACCTTGGCCTCTTAAAATGGTCTTCTTCATCTTCTTTATCCTTATCTGTGTTAACATCAAATGAAAATACCTTTCTCACAAGATTTCCCACTTAACATTTCAGGCAAGAGTAAACCGTTTGACAAGACATCTGTGGTGACACTCCCTGCTTCTGTCAGTCCACACTTCAAGCCATGGCCCAACCGTGGTGCTTGTTCTGCTACCTACTTTCCTTAGCTTAGCCTCTTTGAAGAATGATAATCTTTCATTGCTCACTGGTTTTGAGGGAGAGGGGTGGTGGTGAAATAGTAGACACTATCAGTTAGGTATTTCTGATTTCTGTAGTGTCAGCAAAATCATAAGGATTCTTTCCATCTGATGTTAGGATGCTTTCTGAAACCAGAGAATTGATTGAGTATGTTCTCCAAAATTATAATGCTGGAGAGAAAGATAAAAATGTCATTGAGTGACACTTGCCTTACCCAGCTTTACTATTATTTGTCAGTGCAAATGAAAGAGATACTTCCCCTACCCTGGGCTTGAAACATGAACATACCTATAGTTAAGCTGTCTTTCTTTAGGAAAGGAATTAAAAAAGAATGGAAATAGAAGAATGGAAATTGATAGTACCTGGCAATGTGACTTCAGAACCTCTGAAAGGGATCTTCAAGGACTCTTCATTGCATCATCTTAATTCTTGTCAGTCTTTACTACTATGTTTCTCAAAAATGCCTCTAAATATGTCTACAGGGGTGCAAAATGATGCACACAGTTGTAAAGCAGTTCTCACACAACCTGAAGAAGCATGGAGGAGGAGATCCAGGTTGGGTTATCTAAGGAAGGAGGAGGAAGGTTGGTCAGTGCAAACCCTAAAAAGAGGACTAACATAAGAACAAAAATTAGTGTGAGCAACTTTTAAAGATTTGCATTGAATGTAGCTGCAATTTTATGATCCTGTTTTGTCCAGATGAGCAGAATCATCATTGGCATAGTACTACAGAAAGAAAAAGGTGAAAAAGAAAGTGCTTAATAGAGTAGCGAGACTCATGTTTATCACAGCCTCTGAAAACTGTGTTTCTGTAGCCAGCCAAAATAAAATTCCAAAGCTAAACTGCTTGAGATATATAGACCTACAATAAAAATTTGAGTTGGAGAGTGGCATGAACATGCAATGTAAGTTTGACTACTGTAGGAGAGAAGTTTTCTTAATTTGTAATGCAAATCTCAGAATCTGTATGATGAACATAAAGAGGAATATAAGATAATCATGTAACAAAATTACTGTGGAGGAAATTATTTTAAGAATAGTGCAGGTACGAATAATTTAAAATGACTGTATAGTGCAAAATATTCTTTATCCATAAGGATGAAAATTGTGGAATGCTTATATTACAGTTTCTGACAGGAGGGTAGAAAGAAAATCTGTACAATGAATCCCTGCCTTTGAGCAACTCTCTTTACCTACATGATAGATCTGAAGGAACTGATTATTTCAAGGATGTCCCATAACATCTAGCTCAGTCGCAGACAGAGCCCAGCACAGGCTATCTGTTTTGTAGTGTGCCCTCTTGTAGTTAGCTTGTGAAAGCTTTCCTAAGCTAGTACAATTTAAAAATAGCATTTCTTTTTTTTACAGTGACCAACTCTAGTATGCTTTGTTTTTCCATGGAGAATAAAATTTCGGCTCACAAGTTATAACAATATATGAATATTGCATTCAGTATTCCACATTCCTCCAGTAGGTAGTCTAGTAGAGACCTCAGAGATACGTTGACCACAATAGGTTATGTTTTCCCAGTTGACAGCTAGCTCCAGCTAAGTTCTTGCTGTTATGACAGACAGCTTCCAGCACCGACATATTGTCATACCCAGCAATTGATTTGGACATGAAATTGCTCCACTGGCAGAACTTCTGGGAAGGGCAGTTATGTTGAGCCAAGCGAGTAGGCTTGAAGGCCACCTTGATGTGACTGACCACAGGCCTGCGGTCCGTAACACCTGAGAACGCCTGCCTAGCTGTGCCACAAGGGTGAGCTGATTTGTGTTGGGAATCACAGAGGGAAGAGTGCTTTGGAGTGCTAAGCAGCAGTAAAGATAGAAGGACCCAATGAAGGAGGTCATCTGAATGTCACAGGTACCCTCCACAGATTCCTGGTATTGAGAGAATCATTTTTGTCTTACACTGTAATAATCAAGCTCCCTGTCTAGGCCTGGAAACAAGTTATGCTCAGAGTGCAATGGACAGCATTGGCCCAGCTGCAGATACAACTTGGTTGGCTCAGTGAAGGATGCCAGAGCTCTGAGGAGGAGTCTAAGCTATGGCAAATTTTCCTCTGCTCTCTCATTGAGTGTACTAGATGTTCTGTGAAGCTCTCAGACATTGTCACTGGATGTGTTACTCTCTCAAAAAAGAGCAGAATGTTTGTGGCTGTGGGTAACTGTGTGAGCCAGGACAAGCAGGATGCAGGAAGAGCCACAAAACCATAGAGGAAATGCCAAGAATAAGCTTATTTTCATTACCTTGTGAATGCGGGTGATCCCTGGAGCAGTGCCTGGACAGAGGCATGTGAGCAGGACCACAGGCACCATGGAGCTTGGTCCTTGCTAGATGATCTCTGAACCTGCTGTTTGCACTTGGTTTTCAGGGATTCACACAGTTTTCCACTGTGCTTTGATCTTTCCCACAGGAGGGCAGGAATTTCAAGCATGTTCAATAGGATGCCTCTAAGTCTATCACCAGCTTATGTTATCTGAACACAGGTATTCTACTTGTCATACACACAAGTATAGGCAACAATTGGAATATTTGTTTTTCTACACTTGAGTGTATTTACAATCTTCCTCGGCTTTCTTCTGCTGTATTCCCACCGTAACCAAGAGAACACACGGAAAAACAAGTTCTCAAATTGCAGCTGAAAACTTTCAGTTTTAAACCCCCCTGAATTTGTTGTATGTTACATATAATTTTAAAATAATTTGTTTGGAATTTCACCACACTGTGGCTTGAGAAACAACCCGACTGATGATTGAGGGATAAATGGTATTTAGTTGTAAGGCTGAAGAAAATAAGTAGAAAACCATTTGATGAGGGTGGAGCAGCTCATGGGGCATGAATGCAACTCACAACCCTTTTGACACAGGATGGCCTGATACAGTGGGAAGTGAAATGACCTTACCGAGTGTCTAAGTGTACGTAAAACTCAACTGAAATCTAAGAGCTTGAAAAAAATGTATATGTGGGATAACTGTCTTTTCATAAATGCTAGGTCATCTGGAGCCAACCACTCCTTTTTAGTTTGCTTTGAAGGACAGCATATAAGTGAGGAAGAACAGGCACATGGATGACTGGTTTGGTGTAGCTGATTTCTGTTGTAATGTATAAGCACTATATTTGACTTACAGGTGTAACTTAATTTTAAGCAACTGTTTTAAATTAATTTAAGAGATTGATATTCGTAGTTTGTGATGTCTTTGCTTAATGCATTTATGATCAATGTGCTTAGCCTTATATTACAAGAAGGCCCTGATTTGAACTTTGAATTTCTAGAGCTCCTTTCATTATTCTTGTTGATCCGAACTTCCATTCAAATGCTAAAATATTTTTGGAACAGTACCAGATCGTGACAAGAAAACTGAAGTTAATTTGACAGAATTGAGGGAGAACATATCACTGGTGGAGATAACACAGTACACCAAGACAGAGAAATAGTATTTCTGAGTATGGGTCCTGGTGTGAGCACCAGGACAAGAGTTCTCTGAGGCTGCTTGGCACTGGTGGCAATCAGTGGGGGAGGGAGGCAGCTTGGGGAAGGAGAGGATAGGGCAGGTGACCCAAATAGATCAGTCACGGTATTCCTTCTCATGGTGCTCATTAGATAAGGACCTCTAAGAAGAGTCCAGGTGCCTTTTGGTGCTTGTTGTTTTGAGAGGATTGTCATCCGTGCTTTGTCACCTCCCCCTGTACTGCTGGTGTTCCAATTATCCTGTTTCCACGCTGCAGGGGAGCACCGTTTCACAGAGGAGGTCACCTTCTGCACCCAGGTGGCAAAGGCACAGGTCCTTTTCTGTTCGGTTTTTTTTTGGACTGTTGTCGGGACTCTGTGCTTGGGCCCAACCATCTGCTGCCAAGTCCAGTCTGGGACTTTCTTGTCCTGCTCAGGACCTTGTTGTCACCTGGAAGGCGTGGGTTCCGTATTTGCATACTCCCTTGTATTTGAGCATAATTGCATTCTTGTATGTGTATAGTTTGACATTCTCACTGTTGCTGCTAGTATTCTTTTTTTTTTTTTCCATCAAACTGCTTCAAGTTTCTTTTTCAACCTTAAAGCCTCTCTCCTTGTTATCCCTGTTATCCTCCCCTGGAAGGGTGGTGGGGAATCACGGAGAGCATTTGTCAAAGTTTACTGGCCAGACCAGCCTTAAATGTGGACAGTGTGAAATCATTTTGAGAATGAAGAGACTTTTCATTATTTCTAGAAGTTTGATGGTGATTGCCAAAAATATTTCCCAGTGAATTAAAACTGATAATTTACAGCAACAGTTTTGGGTTTAGGAAATTAATGTTTTTTAACATTACTCCCTCATCTGCCCCAAAAGGGAAAAGAACACAGACCCAAAATATTCTGTCAAAGAAAAAAAGTTGTGACCATATCAATCTGACATCATTTGTGTTCAGAGCCGATACACATAAAAAAATGTTGATATCTGTGTCACTGATCTGTCTGAAAGCTGGCTCAACATCTGTTACTATTTGGCAGAGGGGCACAGAATGTAGAGATTTTTAAATACTTGAAAAATGCTTTCATATTTATTTAATGATTGATATTTCATTGCAATTAGTAACCTGATAAAATTCTTCACCAGAAGTAGGAGGATAAGAGGAGTTAAGAGACAGGCCCATCTGCTAGTCTTTTGAGTTCCAACAAATATTTAAATGAGATTCAGACTTTGAACTCCTTTCAAGTTTATTTTCAGCCTGAAACCTGGAGAGGATAGTAATGGGCTGGAAGAAAGCGTGCTGTATTGCAACAAAACGTATCCCAAAGGAGCCTTTGTGATGGATTTCTCACCAGTTTCAGTAGTCAAATGTTTTCCTTGGAGAAAAAATAGGTAGCTGGCTGTTTTCCAAGCAAGTGAATATCACTATGTCTATGACACTTCTTAATTGTGTAGTCATAATTAGAATAGAGTAAGACTTTCAAAAAGATTGTTTAGAAGTACTATAAGCAAGAAGCACAGTCAGAAAAATATAGTTTATTAAGCGGTAGAGAAGTGAAAATTTTAAATGGTGGAAGATGACAGCGGTCATCTTAAGTGTTGAAGTGTTTTATTAAACAAATTCTTAATTTGTTTGCATCTGAAATAAATCAGCCTTTAAATCAGACATCAAAACTCTGACTAGATATTACCCTTAAGATATTTTGCAATATCAAAATATCTATGGATATGTCTGTGCTGTTCTGTAAGAAACTAAATAGATATCCCCAGAATCACAGAATTATTGGGGCTGGAAAAGACCTCTGAGATCATCAAGTCCAGCCTGTGTCCCAACAACACCACACCGGCCAGACCATGGCACTAAGTGCCACATCCAGCCTTTCCTTAAACCCCTCCAGGGACGGTGACTCCACCAATTCCCTGGCCAGTGCATCCCAGTGCCTGAGCAATCTCTCCCATGAGGAAGTGCTTCCTGAGATCCGACCTAAACCTTCCCTGATGCAGTTTCAGGCCATCCTCAAGCTGAGGTTAAAAGAACTAGAAGCAGAACAGGACGGTCACCCCACTTGCCCCAGCCAATTTGCTGCTTAGCCTGGCAGCAGCAGGTGGAGCTGAGGATGGGAGCTAGCACCATTAGGAGTATTTTGCAGAGTTTTATGGGTGAAAATCCATTTTGCTTGGGGGCAGGTGTAGAACCCCTGCAAGAAGCAGAGTGCCCAGAACATGTGCACTTTCCTGTGGAGCCTGCAACAAAATTGTTTTGTCTTTTCTGAGGCTAACTGGCTAAATATCTGGGGTTTTTGTTAATGCTGAGGTAAGGCAAGACACACAGCTGTGTTTTCAGGCAACTGAATTCACAAAACTAGGTTTTCAAACTTAGTTTCTCCCTTTACCTTAGCTGGAGCTGTAACAGCTAGAGTTTTGAAGCAAAAGTGCAGGTTTACAGGTATTACAGGTCAGCTGGCAGGTCTTTTGAAAAGTACAGTAACAGGTGAAAAAAAGTCATTTTTATGATGGTGTTTTAGAAAAAGTCTTGACTTCAGTGTATTGCAGTGATGTGCAATTGAAGTTTACAAAATGAAGCAATCACTTGGAAAAGGCCAGAATAGGAAAAGGCCAGAATTTAGGTTGTCTGTGAGCTCTCATGGACACACATCAGGGTACAATCGTTGCTCTCCGTAAGACCTCTCAGTCTTTATTACTCCCAGTATATTCTTCTGTGGTTTTGAGCTTGAACCACTGAGGAAGCAGCAGAGAGAATCCTCATGGTTTTAGTTTCTTTGTTGGAACAATTGCAGGGGAAATGCTCTAAAAATCTGTTCTAGAACAAAACTTGTGTAAAGGGAATTTATTGGGAACACAAGGGCTAGGCAAACCTTTCTTGATCATGGGTTAATTGTAGTGGAGGTTTATTAATTGCACCTGTTTTGCTGTTACGTGTTATCTGTTTTAAAGAATATAAGTTTTAGGGAACAAAACCTTCCAATCTGAGAAAGGCACAGAAACATGACTTCCCAACCTTGTTCTGGAAAATCACAAAGCCTCTCTCGTGAGATTATGCTAAGTGCATAAAAAAACTTTGACTTGAAACAAAAACAAGCATTTGAAAATTTTGGCATTGCTGACCCAAATTTTTAATACTGTTGGAGCCTTTTGCCAAATGTGTTGATCTGAACCTGCTTGCAATGGTAGTCGCACTTTTTCAACCCTCGAATATATTTGCTAGTAGAAGTGTTATTCAATTTGTTATGCCCTTCCCCAACAAAATCTTTAGTAGAACAGAAAGGAATGTTTACTAGATATTGCCAGCCTATAATGAAAGAAAAAATAAAATCAGATTGGAATACTGTGATTCCAAAAGCACAAACAGTTGACACTAAAAGTAAAAATCATTTTTCCCTAACATTGCACACACCAATTTAAGTTTAATTTACAGTATTAACATCAATGCCAGCTTGGTGCTTGTAAGAATATTGAACAGTTGTTTGCAGATGTCTGGCAATACAGCAGTAATTACGAATCTTTCCCTGTTTTATAATTTCTATTTCATTCACTTTTTAGAAGAAATCGCACAGTTTATGTACTCTTCAGGTGTGTCCAGGTCCACAGTCGATGGTGCACACACGACACAGCATACACCAACCTGTTTCCTTAGATGAAATCTACGTAAGTCTAAAAATAACTCTGTGAACATATGTGCTAAAGTACTTTGAGGTAACCTTTGTTTTCTCTCAATATAATAAATCAAAACCATAGAGCCAAGCACATGCTGCTGCAGTTCCTCTTGCAGTCATACATCACTTCTCAGTGCAGGAAGGAAACTGCTGATATGTATACAATATGTAATCTGTAGAAGGTCCTTATGACAGGGTTTTAAAAAAGGAATGTAGCACCTGTAAAGAACTTACCCTCCACCTCTTTAAAAAAATGAACAAACAAAAACCTACAAAAAAAGGCATGGCTGATAGGAGAGTAACTTTCTATAGAAATGTGTTATCACTTTACGGGCTTTATCCTTATAGATCACCGGCTGGATGATTATTAACTGTTCATTACCTTGTGGTTTGTGTTAAATGAGATCAAGGTCTGTTCAGAGAAATCTGTCTTAGAGCACCTTGAGTAATACATGGACCTCACTCACATTCATGTGGGTTTCTTTAAGGCCCTATAATTAGTGGTCAGAGCTGCTTTTATTATCTAAGGAGTAAAGCACATTGGTGTGAAGCTGAAGAAACATTGTGACTTGCCATGTGTGCTCTGTTCAGTGGGAGAAAGTTTGTCAGATTCTCACTCATGCTTATTAAGTTGTCTCAGGCATTTAAAATGTGAAAGAAAATTGCTCGTGGAAAAGAAATTAGACTTGTGACTCTTAAAAAAACCCCAACTGTTCTGCTTAGAAATGGAAGGCTGTGGATGCTGAGGAGAGGCTGTTGCTGATCAGCCTGACAGAAGGACTGGAGGGAAGGAGGAAGACACGAGGAAGCTGATGGTAATATCAGCAGTACAGAGAAGTGTCATGGAAGAAAAATGAGAGGGTGTGCATGGAGGTTTAATATAAATGCAAAGCTGATAAGATCTGCATCTCCCTAGTTAATGAGCATTAATAGCTCTTAGAACTACAACAACAAATAGTTCTGGAAGTGTACTATCTGTTCTGTGTTTTGTGTACCTTGGTCCTTGGCAAGTTAGTGCCAAGGTGGCATTGAGGTTTTCAGTTATTTCAGTGAGTTTTTGACTGCTTGTCTGGAACATCTTTAGGCTCATGCAATGTCCTTTCTGATAAGACTATGCCTTTGTCAATTAGAAAACAGAATCTAAACTGTAATCTGACTTTTTTATGTAGGTGACTGAAAGAGCAACCAAGTAATTTAGAGAGGTGCCTTTTAGCTGGTTTACCTCCAGATAGATGAATGAGATGCTACATTGTTTCTTCATTTTCTTAAAAACAATGTGTGTTGTTGGTGTATATTTTTAAAAAAAAAAATTGTTTTTATATTACTGTTTACATTTATGAAATATGCTAGGACACACTGCTGTTGGGAAGTATGGCTTATGCTGATTAAGAACAGATAACTGAAAATTTATCAAATTCAATTTTAGGTAAAACAATTCCTACAGTATATAATAAAATCAAAAGAGAGCAGGATTTATTTTCTTTGTATGACGATCTGCCTGCAAATGGTGTTTTGGATTGTGATACATATATAGGAACAATGATGGGGAATCTTTAGTAATAGACTGATTCAACTGCTCATTGTGTGGCATTGGCATTGTGCAGATTTTTTCAGCTTGCCTTCTGGTTAACTACTTAATTCTTTTCGATTCTCCATATGTGATCTTCAAATATTCTTAATATGTATGGGGTGTGTTCTTTGTTGTTTTGTTTTTTTGAGGAGGTTTAAGAAGGTAATAGGGAAATAGTTCTAACCATTTGGCTATTAAGAGCTCTCAAAAGAGTTATAGAATACAAGATTTCTTGTTATCATGGTTATTACAATTTTAGGTGGAGTTGAACAAGTTGTTCATATCACTCAAACTCTCAGCACTGACCCTGTCTCGAGTTTACAGAGACTCCTGTGGTTGAATGACACATAACCAGTAATGATTGGCAATTAGCTACCCACTGGTTGGTAGCAGCCCCAACTATCCTTTTCAGGTTGTTTTTCTATTTCTCAGGATGGATTCTGACCTTAATGCATTTGCTGCATTAGTCTGAATGATGAGGACCGTGCCATGAGGCCAGGCTAGAACAAAACCAGCTCATTTGCTTCTGGCTTAGGGAGGTGCACAGCAAGCAGAAATATTGTGGAGTGAGACTGACTTTTCACTTGTTTCTAGCAGCAATTGAAGAGCATCAGATCAGTCTTTTGTCTCACCAAGAACTTTGACTGAAGGCTTCATCTTCTTTAACCAAAACAAAATGCACGGCCAGTCTTGAGATTGATTTGTAGTAAGTCTTGGTCAGCTAGCAAGTAACTAAGGCCATCACATAATAAAGAAGAGGGGAGGAATTTTTAGCTTTGTTGCTTGCTTGTTAGGAAAGAAGAATTACCTGAAGGAAAATGAGTGCAAAGAACCTGGCGGAGCCTCTTTGACAGCGCTGGTGCTGATCACAGATGAAGAAGTTGGGTCATCTCTATGGGGAGTGCCAAAACTGGCAGATTTTTTTGTCTCCTATCAGAAGGTCACGACTTGGTGGGGGGATGTATTACATATAACTACCATATGGCACCACTTGACAATACTGCTGTAATTAAAAATAACACCTGAACACCATAAGACTACTGCGGATTTCAAGAATAAGTGCTTTTCAATCCATCCTATTTGCAAGTTTCCCATCACGTTTAATCTGCTGACTACTTTCCTTGAAAAGAGATGAGTTATGCTTTTTACACCGTGTATTCTACAGTAAATCACTAGAAATGCTCAAATACCAAATACAGAAGGTAAATAAACAAAGGTAAATAAACAAACTGCACGGCCAGTCTTCTAATACAGCCAGTAATTCCTTTACTGTAAATTTCATCAAGCATAGCAAGAGACAAAGTATTCCACTTGGAGTATTTAATCCCTTTCAAGATAACTTTCTTAAGTTAGACTTTAAAACTGCTTGTAAAATGTTAATGCAAGTAATTCTGCTTTTGTTGTCTATGAATTATGCAGATCTGAATATCTGCCGTGTGTAGTCTGCAAGTTCACAGAAGAATCTTATCTAACTGCTCTGACAGTCAATCGTCAGAAGCTTTGGGAAAGTATAATGTGCTCAAGTGCTGTAATTCAGCTGATTATGCTAACACAGCTCAGGGGGAAATATTTGTACTACAGAAGTCATTAAGAAAAAAGCAGTTATGTGTTATGAAGAAAGATTTTTGAAAACCACAGTTCCATCCAGTAAAGTAGAGTATGATGCAAAAGCCATAATGTTGGAGTCTTCTTTCAGTGATAGTTGTCTTTGCTTAAGCTGAAACATATTCTTCTTTTGAATACTGGGGATGGCATGCAGGTATAAAAGTGACACGTCAACGAGCAGCCCTTTAAGAATTAGATAATAATGTCTAGATGCTGCACAAAACAATGAAAAGAGTTGAATGATCCAAGACTTGACTTGGAGCAAGAAATAGCTGAGTGGATACAGAAGTGCAGTGGTGTGGGTTGCCACTGTCCCACTCAGTTAGGAAGTGTGTTTCACATTTCCTGTCTTGTCCTCCTTTTGTCTGCTTGTTATTTTCTTCAGGAGAGGGACAACCTACAACTGCACATGTGTTGTAGTACGTGACATTGCACACTGGGGTCTTGAGGCAAGGGATGCATGTTAAATCATGTCCTTGCAGTAAGAGTATAGAGATAATAAGGGTGCTAAGAGGATATGGATGTCATTGTGTGTTATTTTAATCTGTTTGTGTAACATGATGACATGAATAATTTGGTATGTAGAACAGAAGCGCATGTGGATGGGTAGATTTCTCAAAGAAAAACGTGAAGTGGAAAGGAAAGGCAGAGCGGAGAGAAGTGTAGGAGGTTATAACATTCCTTCACATGGAAGGAAAAATGATCCTGAATTTCTAAGGAAATTGTATTCAAAACTTTTATGTATCATTACTCCATATTAAGGATGAGAGAGGTGAGAGAGAGAGAGCAGTAGCAAGTAAGGAAAAGATTTCAAAATGCAACAGATGCTTTGATCCGCTTCCATGCCTAGCGTCTTAGGTTTTATTCCGAACGCAGTGTTGCACATGGCAAATGACACACTTCTGGAAGAATGTGGTCATCATGACTTGTCGTGGAATTGGGAACAAGCCTTTTTTGGCAGCTGTTCAGACCTCCAGAGGTCTTGTGAGTCCTGTTTGAGGTGGCTCAGCAGTCTGGTTTGCTTGCTCTGTTAATAGCCCTCTGCAAGCAAGCCTGCTGCAATCAGCCCCACTATAGCAGAGTTCAGCTTATTAAGAAAGCCAAATATATTTACCTTTCAGAACACCACTCTGATTCAGGGTTTTTTTCATTCAGACACTTGCTTGGATATCTTTTTTGGATGCTTCTCATATGCCATGATGATCCATCTACTGTGCATTTATAATTCATGCAGTGATTTATGTGGTGGTTGTAGTGATTTTATGTGGTAGTTCTTCTTTATAACTGGAAGTAGGTCTTCAGGAGCAGGTTAAGGTAAGTAAAATTGTTAGAGGCATATGCACTAATTGCTTTGTTCTTCACAGAGCTTAAGAGAAGTGGTAAACACTTCTATGAGCATCTTATCCAGGATTTCCTATGAAAGTGAGACATGAAAAAGAGGGATTAAAATAGACAAATTCCTCTTGAAAACCAATCCAAAATGCTTCAGTACACCGTGTTATTGCAAACCTTTGTTACAAGTCATTTGCTAGGAATGTGTGAGTGAATTAGAAGTGGGTTTGGACCTGAATTATTTCTCGTGGTAGCAACTACTTTTCAACAGTATTTGGATGTGAAAACTTTACAAGGAAATATGACAATATAATAGAACTCTAGTAAGGGAGTGTCAACAAGAGGGTACTAAAGGGAGGAAAGGTCATAGAGAAGACATGATTATTATTTTTGTTCTTTTGCCAAAGTTTATAAACCTCTCGAGGGATATTGCAGAAATTTACAGCTTCCCTGAACCTCAGCGTCACACCTCTAGCGCAAAAGAGGCAAGGGGCTCTTCTGAAAGTGAGTCTTCAGTTGTGTAAACAGAGATCACATGGATGTGGTTTAGACTGCAGATGACTCCAGAAAGGCAGTGCACAATGTCCATTAAGGATTGGTGGACTGGAGGCTATGGAGAAGGCAGAATGCTAACAGCAGCCAGGAGAGGAGCGGAGGCTGAAAATTTGCGTCAGGAAGCCTGAATTCACTTCTGAACTAAGAAAAGTGTGCAATTTTTCTTCTGTAGTGTCAAAGAGAGGCCATAAATTGCTACCTGAATATAACACTGTGCAAGCTGTTTATGTCAGCCTGAGAAAGAGTCTTCAGTGATGGCTTTATAACGCTAATGAACTCAGTCTTCATTTATAAAAGAAAAAAATGTTTGAGGTTATACGGCAAATGTGATGTCACTAGTTTTTTGCACCACAGCTAGTATATAAGTTTCTGCATATGTTTCTCTATCTGACTTCATCAAAACCGTATACCCCCCATGAAAGAGGATGCTGTCATCTTACAAATAATAGGGTGTTAAACCCCTCTCAATTCTAATGTCTAGATATATTGGACTTTGTTAAATACTCTCATTTTATTTCAGGGTTTATTATCATTGTGTATCTCTCCAGCATATTTTTTTCTGTTACCCATATATTGATAGAGATATTCATAACATTATTGTCCTTCTAGGCACAAGCTTATATTGTTTGACGGCTTTTGCCTTTTTTATTTTTTTATTTTTTTTTTAGTTTTGCTTTACTGCTTGCACTGTAGCGGGGATTCATTGTTACTAGCATTCAGTTTTGCCTTCAGGAAATGTGCAAATTGCCTGGAGAGCAGTAAAAAGATGTTACTCCATTTCTTACTCTGTTGAGTAAGATAACAAAGTCACAGCATCCACATTGAGCATCTCCTGGAACTCGGTGCTGAGGACTGGGGCACTTTTCAGATGGATCATGTAATCCATGAGAATTTGAATGGCTTGTGCAAACTAGTAGGGGACCAGGCTGTGGGTGTTGGTGCTTAGCCAGTTGCTCAACAAAATGCCGGATGGACACTGGTACCAAGGTGGGGTGAGAGCAAACTTGTGTGTTAAGTGCTTAACAAAGTCTGAGAATCACTATGGGCTGTTGAGGGGGAGGTGGCCCGTGACTCAGGAGATCTCATGCCTGTTTCTGGTTTCCTCACTGGTCTGCTGGATATCTGTTACTACTAAGTTGCTTTTCCTGCCTGTGCTGCTGCTTCTTCAACAATTTGTGTACCCTCTCTATTAAAAAGGAAGATTTTGGAGGTAAGGATTGTCACAGACTATGCATGTACACAGTTCATTTGTGCCTCGCTGTCAGGTTCTGCGCTGCTCTTAGCTGTCAAAAATCCCAGCAAGTTTTTAACTGTCAACACCTCTCTTAACTCCCTGTCAAAATATTTTGCTGTGGCCATTCCTGTTTCAGGGCTTCTGCCTACTTCTTGCCATTCCCTGCAATTACCAGCTCTGCTGCACTTACTTTTTAACACAGGCAAAGCTCTCATGAATTTTTGCTTATTATTTCTCACCTGTTTTTTTGTTGCTCCTCTCCTCCTGGAGTAGAAGTTTCTCCTTCTCCAGAGGCTTATTGCTGGTGCTTGCTGTCTGGTCCTCTGGCTCTTCTTTTGAAGGATTATCACAATTGACTATAAACTTTTTGGCTAGGTAGCAAATCAGAATGATAGCTAAAGACCACCCAGGGCGTAAAGTCCTTTGCATCCTGGATGCAGATGTATCCAGACCCTAATGACAAAACCTTCTATGTGGGGAAAGGAGACATTGAGTCTGAGTTAAGTTAATTTGATGGAAGCTGATCCAGTTGTTAATAGGCTTCCTTAAGGAAACTTAATTTGGAGGCTGGTTGTTTCCTTCACTTGTGAAATGGAGTGTGGTGTGAAATGGAGTAGACAGAATATAGCCAGGATAATAAGAAAGTAGGAAAGGTTTTCAGCTCCAGCTAGGCAGCCTGTTTTGATTTTACTTTGAATTTCCTCTTTTTTCTTCTTAGGTTGGCTCAACTTTCCAGAAGCAGATTTTAGTCTAATTTTGAATTATTTGTAATTTAAAAATATTTTAGTTATTATCAGCTGCAGAAGTACACATAAGGCAAAAATAAATACATATATTTTAAGTCGCTGATAATGTAAACGCTGGGGTGCAGGTGAGGGCTCGTTTTGAGCAAGAACAAGTCAGTTTTGAAATTTTTGCTGAACTGGAAGTTTGAAAATAATTATCTTTTGGGTAGATGTGCAGCATTTTGCTTTCAGGCTTTTAACACTTGATTTTAAAATGAATGGAAAGGAACTGTTGAAACAGCAAGAAACTTGTCTTAACAGCACAGCTATATGTTTGATACAGCACTGGAGTCTTAGAAGTCGTGTCTCTCTTGTTGGAAACTAACTCAGTGAAGTGGAGAGTACCTCAGGAAATTTTAGTTTCCAGTTATAATGACATTTATTAGCTATTCAAGTGACTGCTCTCCCCATTTGATGCTTAGTGCTTCCTTAGAGAGTTCACAGACAAAGGTGAGAGGGGTGAAATTCTTATTGTTGTTGTTATGGGTCTGCCCAGGGTGGAAACTGATTCTTTTCTTAGCAAATCGGGTACTCTGCTGTGACAGTTCAGGTTTCTCAGGGAAACGCACCTGATAAAAATGGTATTGTATAAATAGATAAGCAGAAAACTGGTTGGAAATATGCGCGCCCATCCCTACAGCATATTGCTTCTGAAGTGGAAGGCAATGAATTATTGAAGGAAAGAATAGAGGAAAGAGAGATTAATTACATATTATAAGACCTTAACTGGCAGCCATCTGAGTGATGTATTTTATTTGGAACTAGTGCATATAAAAAATGTTCGCCCATAGAAAATAGGTTAATCTAACTCCTCAGGTCTCCTTAAAAAGTTGATGCCTATAGAGTGAGCTGGTTATGACTCCTGTAAAAGATGAAAAATGCATGTTCCTGCTTGGACTAGAAGATAATAGGAAAGTGCTATCTGAGGTACACAGACTGGCTTTGCTTGTAGAGTGAATGCATCCTTCCTTGACCTTCAAACACCAGCTAATTGAAAACACTCACAGAAGAAAAATGGTCTTTTCACAATAGATCAAGCAAGAGTGGTGAGTATTTTTCAGTCGTTCTACAGTGGTTACTAATGGAAAAATAAAAGCTCAGAATATTTTTTTTTTGAATGTTGGCTAGAAAAATCGTAACAAAGAACAACCCATACACATATTGAGGTAATATCGGTAAAGTACACGTTACCAAGATACCTGTGCTAAAATGGTCCAAAGCTGGAATTTCTATAGGAAACCTAGGGAGTTGGTATTTGAGCTGCATCTGAAGCAAATAACTGTTTTTTTCAAAAACTTTTTGAAACTTTTCCTTGTTTAATAATTTGAAACGGAAGTATTTATTAATGTGCATATGATTTAGTTTCTGAAACTTTAAAGCTGAGTTCTCAAAACCCTTGAGATTAGGAATTAAGATTTAGGGCTCCTTAACACCCGTGATCCAAATTTCCAGTGCCCTCACAGTTTGCTAGCAGAGAGGTGAACACATATGGTGTTCTGTACAGCAGGGATTGCCCCGGAAAAGCAGACTTGGAAAGCCCAAAGACTATTAGGTTAATTGTCTCTGGGAACTGTCTATATTTTGTTAAACATCAGTGGCAACTTAGGTACTTTTAGAAGGCATTTCAGGTTCAATAATTCCAATCTTTCCAGTTAAATCCGTTTCATCTGAAAATACCTGGTGAGCTGTACTCAGCATACTTCTGTAGCATGTGAGTTTGTCAGAACTTCATGTTTTTTGAGTGCATAAAATAAATTGCTGTATTTGTCTTTAAGTTATTAGTACAACTTTTAGCCCACAAGTTTCAGTGCAAATCTAATTCTAGTGGTTTTGAAAGTTGCATGCAACTGCTTTCGAGGCACATCAATGTCAACATTAGCTCAGCCTTACCTCCTAAAGAATTACAAGTAGAAAGCAGAAGAACTTGAATATGGAAACTGCAAAGCCTGCTGATGGACAGCGATGTTCCCTCTTTAGTGAACTGGGAAATGTACCGTTAAGCAGCTCTTTTTTCTTATGCGCAACAACTAACATGAAAGAGAGAAACACGCTGAAGGTATAGATCAGAATTACCCAAGCTTTAGGAGAAAAGGTAGAAAATGCGCAAAAACTGCTTTTAGGAAAAGGCAAGCTAACAAACTGGAATGCTAATTAAGCTTGACAGTGGCCTGTGACAGTCGTGGATTCCCCCTGAGGAGCTCCAGGGGGCCTGCAGGTCTCTCTCGTTCTTGCACTACTTTGCAGCAGTTGTTCTTGCTAAGGCAAGTTGGGCTTTTCACAGAAGAAAATGATTCCTGTCAAGATTTCTAAAAAGCACTTTAATATAGATTTAATACATGGACTTGATTCCTGTTCAAGGGGAACATATGCCTTACAGATATTTGAAAATACTAAACACAAGGAAGAAAAAAGTACTAAAAATAGGTTATGAATAGGGTTTTCCTGCAATTAAATGGGAAATGAACACCAGAAATAATTTTTCATTGTGGTAACCACTACTTAGACAGTAGCATAATTTAAGTAAAAATAGGAGTAATTGTTATGGATGCCCATAAAAGCATTCTGTGTCACATTTAGGTCATTTGCACTGTAGTGGTGATATTTATATGGCAGAAATTGTGTAGAAAAAACAAAACGAGGCCCCAAGATCAAGAGAAGTGTGACCTGGAGGGAGAAGCCTTTCTGAGTAGTTGCATTCTGATGCACCCTAAACCAGCAGGCAGGTGCTGGCTTTCTGTCCTTGCCTTCCTACAAGTCATTAGCTGAAAATAAGGATGTTGGAATTTTTGTGTGTGTGACTTTTGTTAGTGACACTAACTGGAGAATCCAGCCCTAAAAACTTAAATCCTCAGGTTCATCTTACATCAGAGAGATCTCTTGTATCCATCCCAGCTTCAGGACAATGCCTGCAGCTTGCTGTCGAGCCTTACAGTCAGCAGCTTTTTGCAGTCCTCTCTCAGATTCTTTCTCCTCCCTTGCAGTTCATCTCTGGCTTTGGTTGTTGTTTTACATGTTTATCTTGTTCACTGTTTCCCAGCCAGCAATGAATCATTGTGTGCTACTTTGCTTTCTACTATTCTGAGGGCTTGTTTATTTATTAATAAGAACAATAACAAACAAAAATGCACAGTTGTTTCATAGTCATTATTTGCAAGGCACATTGTTCCAGGCCACCTTGCACCTGTGTCATAAATTAAGTCCATAACAGACACTTAACATACATACAGTGAGTAATAAAACTAGTATTTGCTTGGCATCAGTTTAAAAATAATTTATTTACACTCTCTGTGGATCAGCAGCTTTACTATTTGGCTAAAGTTCTAAATAGGACAATGAAATCCTTTTATCTCACACTTAAACCACTTATTTTACGCTGACGTTACATGACAAGATACAACAAAACAAGCTCAAAACCAGAAAAGCTGTCACTGTGGAGAGAAAAAGGTTATTTCTAAGTCACCACACTGTGGTTTAAACCAAACAATGGCCGGATAAGAGAAAGAATTTAGAGTTCACTCAGAAAGGTTCAGTCTGGATGAAAGTCACAGCCTGGCTGGAGAACTACAATAAAACTGTAGTTAAGGAGAAAAAAATGGTTTCTACCACTGACATTTATAACTGCAAAAAAAATTAAATGCTTTTCTACTCTGCGGAACTCAGCTTAGAGCTGGCGAGGGACCCCAGAAATATTGGGAACTTGCCATAAACTCTCTATGCTAGACTTGGATATGGCTGGAAAGTTCAGTGCTGTGCAGTTCAGTTATTAGTGGGAAAGAGAGAAAACTGGGAACTGTTTCATTGTGGGAAACTTTCACTTCTCAAGTATAGTTTGGAGGACAAATGCCACTAACAGTGGTAGGCAAAAAACATGCCGGAGAGATGACAGCTGGCAGATTGAAACACCAAATGGTCTCTGAAAGAGCAAGAGGAAGGTATCAGGTCTATTTTAGACTTTTAAATGGGGGCATTGCAGAAGGTAACCTTGGACCAGCTGACCACCTGTAGAGAGTTTAAATTAAATGGAAAATAAGCCTGAAAGGATATGCATTTGACAGTCCGAAGTTAGTTGGGCTTAAGTTGTTCAAGGATACGAATGCTGGGGAGGTTTTGCTTTTCTTCAAATCAAAGATATAACAAAATATCTACATACCGTATTCCTAGGAAGAGGAGAATATTTTTGGAGACAGACGCCACTGTTAATATCATTCATTCATATAAGAAATTGTGCCTATGTTAGCCTATTCACCATAAGCTGCTAAAACAGATAAACAGTGAACTACTAAACTCTATTATTGATATTGCATTTATTCAGATTTTAAACATGAAGGTTGGCTGCCAATAACTGTAAAGGACCTCACTGATGCTGATTTAGGGGGAAACCTGTTCCCATTCCCAAAGCTGCCAGATTTTTCCTTACCCACATGAGTGCCTCAGTATGTATTAACTCATGCAAATGTTATATTGAGAGGCATCATTTCCTTTTTGCCCAGTTTAATTTTGATTACTGTGTTTCCCAAGCTATAGTTTGTTTCTGGTTTCAGATAGGGCCTGGGATCTTTCTACTGCTACTTGTACGATGATTAGGGAAAAACATACAGAAAAAGTGAAAGCTCAGGATGTAAAATGTCTCTCAAGGACTTGCCGGCCTTTACTTCGGAGGCTGACTGGAGCAGCAGATGTGCTGTGTATTGCCAGGGCACATTACCTGCCTGCCCACATCTGAAAATACCTGACTGAGGCAAAGTTTATCCTCACAGGCACTGAAATGCACAGGTATTGTCCAAATGTCATTTTTATGTCTGATAGCAGTTTAAACCAAAAAGGCTGCTCTGCTGCTCTTGCTAACCTGGGATTGCAGGTGCTATACAAACCTTACGTAAGTCCTTCAGAGCCTACATTTTTTTCCGCTTTGCACACATGAAAAGGCTAATTAATTATCAAACTGGCTGGCACAACTCAAGCACCTGCTCTCAGAAACTTAACAAGCACTCTTACAGAAACTGCTGTGCTATCTGGCTCAGACCTTCCTATACGTTGTGTTTGTAGGTAACCTATTTTCTGTACAAAGCACAGTGCTGGGGATCCTTCGTCATTAGTCTTTGGAAGCATTTTCTGCTCTCCTGGGGCTCTGTCCCTGGGCAGCTGCCTGCTGCTTCCCTGCTGCAGGCAACAAGGCCACTCCGTGTTCTACGGCGATGTGAATTATTGCTAAACTAAGCTCCATATGATGCTGTTTATTTTCAAATACAATTTTCCTCCTGAAGTGAAGGGCGACCAATGCTTCAGAAGACTGTGTGTTATGGTTCTAGTGGGGATATTGCTGAATGTCCCTGAGAGTTTTTTTTCTCCTATTGTTTTTTGTTTTGTTTTGTTTGTTTGCTAATAAGTGACTGTATAGACAGAAGCTTTTAATAACAGCTGGTTGCTGTAAGGCTCTGGTCTCACTAACAACTGAAAGAATATTTAAGTTTACATGCTAGTTTGCTTCAGAAATTAGGCAGCTTCTCACCTTGGATGCTCAATACTTGTCATATCGCTGCTGTTTATTAAGATAGTTTAGTCCTAAGAGAGATTATTAGGGACATTAAAAAAAAGTATAATGTTTTATGAAAGACGAGCAATTTTCCTTTTTTAAAAAAGCTTTTCTTCTTGTTCGAGAGAGGGATAAGGAAGATTTACCTTGTCTCTGGTATAGTAGAAATGCTATTAGTATATATTAGTACACTGTACATATACATTCACCAGAGACTGTGGCACAATCTGTAGTGTAAACTGGTAATTTTCTATAGGGTGATCACATTTTTTTAAACACATAATAGCTGCTTGACAAGCACGACCCAGTAATGTTTAAAAATATTATTATGAGACACTGTAGCATCTAAAGAATACGTGTTGTTCCCTTCCCCCCCCACCCCATCCCATCTGTTAGATTTCATTGCAAGCAAAAGTGCAGGAGAGAACTTTGCTGTCTGAATTTTGGAAAACAATTTCAGACTGATGTGAGTGAGAAGAAAAGTATTTTCATTTATGTGGTTATAATTTTCCATTCCTTTCCTATAAACAAGTCTAACACAAAAGCCCATAGATTTTTCTTGTACTACAGGACTTAAAATTCTGTTTAACAGCCATCTGCATGGTTATTGAAATAATATTGAAATTTTCCTAGTAAGAATATGAGCTGTGTTTCTGTGGATCAGTGCTGTGTAGGGGTGGAAAAAAACCCAGCAGCACTAGATATATGTGTTAAGTTACAGTACCATGGAAGGAAACTCAGGAAGTAAATGATTGACAATGTTGGCCTTTAAGAAGACATAATTAGTCTGTAAAGTTACCGCCTACTGAGATTTGTGTTTCCATTCTGTCTCATGGTGCTGCTGTTTTTGTCCTGTGGCTTACTGCAGAGTCAAAAAGAAACTGTTGTGTGGGATTTGATTGTTTCTACATAGAGTGCTTAACGCTTGGGTTTTTTTCTTTCATTTTTTTTTCTTTTCTTTCCTTCTTCTTGAAGGAAGCTTTGATTTTTTAGAACAATAAGCAAAAATCTTTAAGGTGCCTCATGATGAAAATAATTCTTCAGATATGTGGATTTAAGTGACTACACAGTTATCTTGTGTTTTGTTAGGGCAAGCCAAGGATGAAATAGTCCACTGAATTGCACAAAGAGATCAGAAGTAGAGTATACTAAAAATAAGAATCAGAATAATTAGCATGTAGACCGGGACAGAGTGAATACATACATATAATATCACCCACTATCTATGAAATGTGAACTTTAAGTGCTGGTAAGATGGACATATTTGGAAATTTGTGCTGACTATCCTAAATCCTTAGCATGTCTGGACTTTTAAATGTGAAGGTTTGTGAGTTTTTAATTTTTAAAAAAATATTCTTCAATTTTGCATGTTTTCCTGAGAAATCTTCTTCTGCTTTTTGGCTTACTTCCACTATTGTTCTAAAAGACCCTAGGAAATCTTCTGCTCGAACTCTAAATTTGCCTCTTTCTGAGCATTTTCTTTGTGATGCTTGTGGTGCCCAAGTGTCCTCATTGCAGGAGATCCTACAGCTCTGATTTATGACAGTGTTAAGTAAGTCTTTTACACTACTCTGGCCCTTACATTTTGGGGGAAATCAAGTGTATCAGGTCAAACACAAGTAAAAAAAACCCCTCACATAAATAATACTCTGAAGTTGTAATTTTTAGGGACCCTAGCTGAGTATTTTGAATATGTGAGGCCAATAACACAACATCTAGGATAATAAAATCAGAAAACTGAGAAGAGGTTTCTTTTCAATGCTCATCATAAGCCAGTTAGTGGAAGCATTTATTCTATGTGTGATCAATTCTGTTGATGTTTTAGCCTATGGTTAGATAAATACTAGCCATGTCCTATTGTGATACATAATTTGCACAATTTGGTGTCACTAAAGATAAAGAACTTTACTGCTTTTTTTTTTCTACCTTACCTCCATTGCACTGGGTTGTTTCTTGGTCATGTAAAAGACCTTTGAATTTACTGTGGCAAAAAATAACAGATTCCTGAAGAGCTGTGGGGAGTGAATAAATTCAAACGTCGGTCTCTTGTATACAAGTGCCAAGAGTTAAAACACATCATCAGGACATAATTGTAAGATTACAGACAAAATTTTAAACACTAAACCAGCTTGGAAGAAGAAAGTACTGCTTCGCCTCTTGCAGAACTTTTATTGTTCTGGGTTCTGACTGAAATAAATCTTTTCCAAAGTCTTGGGAGGCTCATACGAAATAAAATTGTTCTCAGCTGGATTCTCTAAACAAAAGGATCAGATCTGTGTCATTTCTTTGTGTTTTTGAAGAAGGAAATTGCTGTTTCTTGTCGTAGTTGCCACTGAGAGTGCATGGCAGGAGAAATGCAGGGACTCTGGGAAAAGAGGTTTATGAAGTACAGAAGAGCAGAAGAGGTCAGTGGTGGTTCTGGGAATGCTGATATGACTTTTTATGTTCATCTTGGAAGGGATAAGACTGATTTTGTGGAATCATCTAACAAACTTGCAGCTATGCAATTTTTTTAATAGTATGTAGCTATATAGATGATTTGCAGATACTAAGGGATGTGGGCTTAGTGATCCATTTTCTTGTGATCCGTTATCTGATTTTCTGAGTGAAACAAAGACTCAATACCTCACAGACTGCTGGAACTGATGACTGCTGTGCAAATTGCCCTTACTGAGTCAGGGGATGGAGCCAGGAAACCTAGTACTAGCCTTTTCCCTTTTCTTATTTCTCGCTCCATTACTGTCTAAATTCCTAGCTATAGCCTCATTTTTTTTAATGCTGAAGTAGTCTGTTAGAAGCATTTTCCTAGAAAATGGGAATGTGACTGTGCACTTTCTGTGAGATGCACAGCAGCACAAAGTATGTAGGAACCACGTGCTTATATAGG
>NW_009693979.1:8732-16788 GCF_000703405.1 Apaloderma vittatum | reverse complement strand
AAAGAAGATGCATAAAAGGTTTAGAACAGTTTGCTTCATCTCAAAACTTCGTTTGAAATGCACAGGATTTTTTACAAGGTATCAGGTGAGGCTATTGACACTGTTACAAAAATGCCTCATAAAATAAAATGTTTTAAAAATCTCACCTACAGTTAGCAGGTGGACTAATTGGAGAGTAAATTATTTGTGGTAAGTAATTCACTGTCAGGTCAAAGCAAATTTATCACAAAGGCTAGGTATGACTTGTAAAATAATTTTGTATTTGAGTATTTGCAGAATTTGTGATAAGCTGTGTTTCTTAAACCAAATCTAGAAGTTATCACAAACACAACAGAAATATCAGTCTTAAAAAACTATATCTGAAGGTATAAAAGCAGAAGACAGGATAAAATTAATGGGGGAGCCTACTTATGGAATTTTTTTTTGCTTTTTTTCAATGTTTGTTTTTCTGGTTATTTTTGTTTGTTTGTTTGTTTGGGTTTTGCTTTTTTTTTTTTTTCCTCCCAGTGCCTTTTTCCCATTGTCAATGAAGGCAGCTACAGCAATGTGAGAAGGTAATAGTGAGAGATTTTTGGTTAGACACTGCTAGTTTACTGCCTGAATCTTGACACAGACCAAATCTGCTGTTCTACTGCATGACAATTCTGTAACCATTTAGGTCATTAGTGGCAGGCCTAGGATGGTTCTTTATAGGGAAATGACCAGGTAATTAGGAAAGAAATAGTTGAATTTGATGGTGCTGTAAAGATGGTATAAAAGGTAATGGATGATGGGGAAATAAAAAAAAAAAAGAGGGAGAAAAATAGAGATTACAGTTGCCAGTAGGAAGAAGACAGTAAAAGTGATGGAAAAATGCAAGAAAGGAAAAAAAAAATTAGCAAATTTAGGAAGTAAACTGATGCAAAATTAGATGGTAAGAAAAATTTTGAAACAGAAATGAACTATTTTTATTTTTCATTTTTATAAATCTTAGTGCAAAAAAGGAATACAGTAAATTGTCTGAGCTGGGCTGCTGGATGTTCGCACATGGGATGCTTGTCCTGATGTTCATAATGAGCACCTTTTGAGGGTAACAGCCAATTGTTGCATTAAACTCAGAAACCCTCCATGACCTTGCTGTGCGTAGAACTACTCTGCTCATGGTAATCCTGTTTGGAAATTAGTGTTCCATTCCAAATGTATGTGCCTTCTCATTTGTTGTTTTACTTTCAAAACTGGAATTTGTTGCATTGGTTGCCAGATATTTTCCAAGAAAAACTGCTTGGGGGATTCTTTACTTGAGGCATTTGTAATATACTGGTTCAGGGAGTTTAAAATAGAACTACCCTTCAAATCCAGATTTCTACTTTGCTGATTGCCTTCTTTACTTACTTGGTTTTGTCCTGGAATGAACTCTGGTCCTGCCCTAGGTTCCTTGAGATTTTCCCTGGAAGACAGTATGCTCACCTGTGTGATGCCCATCTTACAGACTATATAATCCAGCTAATGGCTATGTATATTCTTTGAAACTATAGCCAAGTATAGAGTTTGCTAACTTTGTTTAGGATATATTTCACACTTGCAGAAACAAGGAACTACTTAGGACAGATATCCTGGTGCTGTTTCATCTTAATTACCACACGCACATTTGTAATTAGGAAAGGAAATGTAAAACTTTTAAATTAAACTAACACAAAACCTCCAGAATAGAACATCCAGTTTTACTTTCAGGACATCAGCTTTTATACTGGAAAAAGAAAAAAACAATGTCAAAACTTTAACACATATTACATAATGGCTAGGATCATAGTATGGTTTGGGCAGGAAGGGTCCTGGAGATCATCTAGTTCCAAACCCCGTGCCATGGGCAGGGAGACCTTCTACTAGACCAGGTTTCTCAAAGTCCCATCCAGCCTGGCCTTGAACACTTCCAGGGAGGGAGCATCCACCACTTCTCCGGACTGTTTCATTACCCTCATATTTATGTACTGTTTATAAAATGAAGAAAGTAAACACCGATCCCAATTTGTGTGTGTAATGGAAATTATTAACTTATATTTGGAACTGAGCTTGGTAGACAAATAATATGTTTGTGCAGCCCCATTCAATGGCTGGGATACAGTGAGCTTAGATAAGCCTGCGTATTTCCTTAATTCAATACTTTGAGAGCAGGTTACTTTTGTGGCATGAAGAAGGCAGCAGCAAAGAACCAGGATTTGCAGACAGCTGTGCTGCAGGTGCCCACGCATCCCAGGGAACCAGCATCCGTGCTTTATGAGGAGGGCAGGAGAGGGACTCGCCTCGCTGAGGCAAGGCAGTGCTGTACCACCACAGAGCTTCTGGCTGCTCGGCCAGGACCTCGTCCCTGCTGCCCCACATTACGCAGCTCCTGACTTCAGGCACGTGGGGCTCTGCGAGCGTGCACCTGCCCCTGGTGTGGGCGGCAAGCAACCTCCCCTAACCCATCCTCCTGCCCTGCCCGGCAGCGAGGTGGGCAATGGCAGATTGGTAAATCCTGCAGAAATACCGTAGACATGCATTTGCTGTCATTATTTATTTTTTTTTAATTTCTGGGATATGCCTTATTTAATCAGCATTTCTCTCCTTGGTCTGAGTAGAAACTCAAGTAGAGGGGAAGCAAGAAACTCCATATATCCCCACTCATGTTGAAGTGTAGACACACTGACAAGATTTAGGTAGCTCAAAATAAGAGATGACACTTTTGTCCTTCAGTCCTTAAAAGTCCTTAATTTGTACCAGTGGGAAAACGACGTGAAAGGATCCAAGCTGGGCACAGAGCATCATCTGGGATTTGTGTTCCTGTGCACATGTAAATATTAAGTAAACTTAGTCTCTGAAGTTCTCATAAAAAACTCCAACCCAAACCTCTTAAGGAAATTAAATCTCTACTCTGTAAAAATCTTAATTTGGTAACAATTGCCACCTTTGCATTAATTATTAAATGGAACTTAATTTACTTTTCCATTTTAGAATATTTATTTTGTGTTGTAAATGGATTTTTATAGAAAGCTTGCTAAAGAACATGCAGATATGATGCATACTGTGCATCTTTAAATATATAAATCAAAATTCCAATGCAGTGCATTAGCTCTTGTTGCAGTGTAGCAATATAAGTTTCTAATACATTAAATACTGAAAAACCCCTTCAAATATCATTTGGGCATAAAATCACATTCTGGATTAAATAATTTGCCAAACCTATAGTTCTTTTTTTCTGACTAGCGATCAGAGCTAATTTTTAAATACACAAGTAAAAAAAAAATCATCAAATAAATAACTGCTTTAAACTTTTTTCTTTGATTCTGACTAAATAATTGTAATTCTCTCCTTTAATATTGTTCAGTTTTCTGAACAATATTAACTTTCTTGTCCAGATATAAAATCCTGGATTAGGTATGTGTAGTAAAATGTTGACTTGGTTTTATCAATAATAGTGCAATACTAAGCCACAAACCAAGGGTACTTACTATAACAGCTCAATTTTTAAGTAGTGATAGGTGATTTAGTATAGGATACAACATTCCAGCTGTTATATTTTTTAAATAAAATAATACCTTAATTTATTTGTATTCCACCAGCATGAATACATTAATTGCAAATTGCATGCACGTAAAAGGGAATCCGTTTGCAAACTACATAATATTTTAACAATAAATAGTATTTGATCTAATACATGATGGTAGTAGTGTGTTTCTTGTTAAAACTGCAAGCTTTTACCAAAATGAAAACAAACTCTTATTCTCCTTATAAATATTTCAAGTAGCTTTTAAGTACATTTCATACCAAGTATATAAAAATAGTATTTTTAGATAAATTAAGGGGTTTCATTTACATGACAAATGACGTGCAACAACTAATCACTCTCTACCAACTCTATTTGGTTGATTGTCTTGATGACATGCAGCGATAATTGTCCCTTTGCCTTCAAAGAACTGACAAACAGACCAGCAGGACCCATGATCACCTGCAGCAAACAGTGCCATAGATATTGTTTGGAAACCACAGTCAGGCACTCAGGGAAAACCTTTGGTTCGACGAACAAAAGCCTCCCATGACAGTCCTTTTGTCCTAGACTTCCAGCTGCTCTGACCCTCAGGGTCTTTGGACTAACACAGAAGTCTGCCAAACAGACCAGTAAGTTATATCTGTATACAAAATGCTTTTCAACATGCTTCTAGAATCTAGATTATTTTTTCCTATAGCATGAACTGGCAATACCTTTTCTTACTTTCTATAAATCCAAATTTTCTTGTTTGTAATTCTCCATTGTCACCAGAGAAAAGGTCAAATAAAGCAGTCGTGCAGTCCTCTCTTAAGTTTGAAACTGGCAGCTGTGGAACGTGCTTTGACTGCTACTTCGCTCTTTCTTTTTATACGTCTATGGCTTGGTAATCTTTATCTTTAACATCCCTTGTGCTTGTCACAATGTCTATCGGGAAATCTGGGGTCTGTGCAGAAACTACCCCCGCTGTTCCCTCCAGGTCCCATGATCCCGGCAGGTTCTCAAGGCTTAGTGAGCTGATTGCTCCTTGGCTAAAGCTGCCTTCTTCCTCAGACCTGCTGGGGAGCACGAGGTGTAACGATGTCTCTGATGAAGAGCATACTGAAGAAGACAAGGTTGCTGAAATAGACTGAAGAGGAGTCAGCGTAGTGTCAGAATGAGGAGAGGTGCAGCCTAAAAATTGCAAATTGTCTTTCTGATTTACCTGATAGGGGGAAGGGGAATTGTGAAGGCCTGATGCATAATAAATTTCACTGTCCATAGAATTTTGCAGGTTGGGTTCAGTTCTTTGTGGACTGCTGTCTACAGAAGACAGATCTGTATTCCAAATGTCACATACCGTGTTGCCATGGGAAAGTTGTGCTTTGGTGCAAGTAAAGTTCCCTGCTTGCCCATGCGTGCAAGGTTGATGTGTAGTCCAAGCCATTCGAGACTGCAGACTTTCCAGAGTAAGACTTTGAGATATGCCATGCACAGCACAGAACTCTGGAGGCTTCTGGGATGTGAGCAGGTTCTCCAGAAGGTGCATCACATTCTTCATATCCTTACTTAATTGTGAGACTTCTTGGGTTAAAGTTGTCACCTGTTATAGCGGGGCAAAATATCACAGTATTTATCTACGCAGTCATGCCTGAAATACACACATATGTACCTTTTTTCCTTCTAAAAATACCAGATTTGATCTGTGGCACAGTGTTTTTAAAGAAACATACTCTACTAATACATATGTTGGAAACAGTTCCTCCATCTACTCTACCACAGCTATGTATTATGCTTCCTGTGGCATAATGAAATAATTAAAGCAACTCAATAAATAAATAGGATGGAAACACCGTAGGCAATATTCACCTGATTTGAAATGATACTCTGCATATAAAGAATGGCCTTAGGATCAGAACTGAGATGATTTCTAGTGACAGTATGACATGAATATCTTCTTCATCAATGATTAAATATTTTAGTGCATAAACCTTTTACAGTAGCCAGTTTTATACTGATGAATGATATAAAAATGAGGTCTTGTGAAATCTTGTTCATAATACATGTGGGAAGTATAGTGCTCTCTTCACAGTTAAATAAAAGAAACCCACACCCAAAGCTGCTGGATGTAAGTAGTAGTTATATGAAAATCTGGTGCATTACTAAAAACAAAGAAGAAAAGAAATTGGAAACTTTAAAACACACTTGCTAACTCTAAGCATTTAAACGATATAAAAGCCTATAAAACAGTTTGCTTCCATGTAATTATGTTTATGTTTGAAAGCTATTTCATATAACATGGAGACAGTAATTCATACCATAGATTACTGTGGTGTGTGTGCAAAAGGAAGAATCATATTTTGTATTAGACCTTTTTTTCTTTTTAATACTGAAACCTCTGATAGCAGTGGAAGCCTTTTATCTGTCCAAAACTGGTTGGTTTGAGTGGAGATCAGATTGAAAAGTTCTGAATTTGTGTTTTAAAGTAAATTGTTATATGAACATTGAAAAGTTCTGAATTTGTGTTTTAAAGTAAATTGTTATGTGAACATTAATGGGGACATTTGTTTAGGACATTACAAGGACATTTTGACAAATGAAAATCCTAACTCAAACATAAAAGTGACCCACTTACCATTTCAAAAGTGTTTGTCTTTCCTTTTTCCTTTTTAAGGAAAAGTTTGTACAATATTAAAATCAATATTTTTTTTTTTTTTAATAAAGAGAAATGAACCTATCAAGAAGTAGAAGTGAACTTTGTCTCCATGGTAGCTAATCAATCTATTTCAGGTCAAACCACTGTCATGACTGCTAAAATAGAGTTTCTCACACTGATGCTAGTGAAAACACTCTCTTGAAAAAAGTCATGGCTGCACATTTATCTTCAGAAGGATAAACCACCTGTCAAGAAGAGAAAAGGCTCATTCAGTGGGCCTTTCTTTGCACTGAAGTAAAGACACCACCAATTAGGTGCCCTACACAGATTAATCTCCACATAATCAGAAACAGACATACAATTTTCATTTCTTGACAGGATAGTTCCAAAGAGATCTGCTGAAAAGACACTTCAGGAAGAGTTTGACTGTGTTACTACAGGTGCAGTAATTACAAAGAAATTCGAAGTTAGCAGGAAGGTAGGAAGCTCCAGCAGGGCTCCTATACATTTATTTGTTTCTCTCTGAGCTGAGGTCAAACCATCAAATGATTAATTGCTTTGCAAGGATCACACTTCCCCTGGGAGGAAAAGCTCTTAAACGGAGAAAGCCCTCGCGTGACATATTACAGGATTTCCCTCTGTCTCTCTCTCTCCATCTCTCTTTGCCTTGTTACCTAAAAAAGTTGTGCTAAAAAGCAAATAACCACGAGACTTCCTTCTGCCAGCTGAGGTTAAGCTTCGAATGACTGCTCATTTGAAGCTCAGTTCATGTGAGGGATTAAAATGTGTTAGGAAATTGATTTGTCAACAGGCTTCCTTTGGGGTCAGAACAACCAGAGAAGGTTCTCGGTACTGTCAGAGAGTAAGAGAAAGCACGGTGAGATTTCTGGACAAATAAACCAAGCAAGAACTTCTGTGCTCCCTTGGGAACTGGGAAATTGCACTGCAAAACCTCCAAAAGATTCTTTGGGAAGAAAGGAGAATGAAGGACGATCAAATCCTTGATTACCTAGATTCAGTACTTGTTCCTTCTTTTTAGGATCATCACTGGCTCCTACTCCCATTCTTTGTTTTCTTTGCCTAGTTTCCCAGCTTGTGTCCCTTTTACAATGCTGTCTGCAGTCAGGTAGATGGAAAGATTGATGTGACTTTACGTCTGCACTTTACCCAAACTATGAATGCTGTGTGAAAATTCCTGCAACTTTAAAATATCTGGTTTGATTTGGTCCATGTTTTTCTCTTCCATTTCTGATTACTTAAAGGCATTTTAAAAGTTTATTTATTATTTAACATGTTTCTTTTGCCAATTCATTGAGACAATGCAGGAAAAATCAATCCCAGGGTCAGTACCTGTGGCAGCCCTGAATTTCTGTTAATTACAACTTGTTCTAGTGCCCAGATACTCTTTTTGATATATCAGCTAGCTCTTAGTGCTGTCTTCTTGTAAGATTGCTCTCACACAGCCATAGATAACTGACCTGATAAACCAGCCTTCAATGTATGCATTAGGAGTTTCCAGTAGTATGATAGTTTAAGATCCAAAGGAGTTATGTCAGACTTCATTGGTCATCATTTAACGAGATTGTAAATTGGCAAAACAAATATTCTTTTTTTTTTTGACCATTTAAAATCTTTTCTGGAAAATGTTAATCTTAGCAGATTAAACCTCCAATATCTGTACTACTATTAATTATACCTATCTCTACATTATTATACTTCTATATCTATATAGTTTACTATATCAGAAAGTGCAAACAGAAGAGAGACTAAAAGGAAAAGAAACTTTAAGTCTATGAAACTGAAATTGAAAGCAGTACAGTTTCTTCATGAGCGAAAGGACTAATTCCTTGCATGCTGGTAAGGCTATTCTCTATTCACGAGTTCAGTGATTATTGCTAGGCAATACAGCTAGTTGTACA
>NW_009693979.1:0-8701 GCF_000703405.1 Apaloderma vittatum | reverse complement strand
TGTGCGAGGCAGCTTTAAAACAATCTGTGAGATCCCAAATACACTCAAAATGCTGCCCTGACAGTTTCTAGGACTTGGAAGAGATACTGCAATGTTTTCTTACACAGAAACTGAGATTTATACATATTTAGCTTGAATTAGCAAAGGGGGGTTTCTCAGGCTGATCATAAGCAATGTGCTGGTACCTTTTTAGCAGTTTTTTATTTTTTATAAAGAAAGAATATCTTTCAAAAGAGGGGTTAAAAAAAGATATATTTTTATTTAGTATATGGACTTTAATAATAACACTTTCTGGTGCACTGACCAGTATAAATTTTAGTAGCTGTATATTGCATTTGCAAATTACTTCGACAGTTTCAGTAGAAAAAGTATTTTTATTACTAGTATCAAACTGTTGTGCAGTTTGAATACTTTGTTCCATGTAGTTAAGTAGTAAAGGAGGTGGTTGCATTTAAACCTTCCCATAAAAGTGATGAAAAGCTCTATATAATATAAGATGATGATGGTGATTATTGCTTTGTTTAAATGATAGTGGCTAAACAGGTTTCCTTGTTTTTCTATTGTATATTCCAGCATTTAATTTTTAAAAAAATGTTAAAATTTTTACTGGAATGTCTATGTCTTATCACTGTTTCTGGATAAATCTGGAATAAGCCTTTTGTTTGTTTGTTTTTTCTTCTTAAAAACCGAATTCATTGTTATTTTTTTCTTTCTGAGGTTTATTCCCTTTTGCAATGCAAACTTCACCCAGACATCTTGCTACCATTGAACCTTTCTGAACACCACAAGAAGTGGAAAAGAAAAATTGCTTCCTGCGAATTGGAGGTTGCATTTTGGCAATGCAGGGAAGCTTCCTGGCTTGCACTGCATTTGGCAGTGCCCCAATCGCTTGGTGTGTCATTCTGCTGCTTCTGTTCTGGTGCTTTGAGAAGTGAAGGAGGCTTTGAGCCGGAATGAGTTTTCTTTCAAGGCTCAGATGAACTGGCTGCTGATATTCTGTTTCCCAGGAAGTACATTGCTGAATGAATGAAATGAGGACTGAGCTGAGACAGACTTTTCACTGGTCATCTCTCGGCATCTCTGTGGCCATTGGTATTGTGGTGACAGACACTCTTGTTTTAATGGCACTTTAAGAGTAAAGCTAGTTGCAGAAAATAAAAAAGCTAGTTGCAGAAAAAAAACCCCAAACAACCAACCACCAAACAACAAATCCAGTACAGCTAATCTGAGTTCAGTTAAAATATATAGGATTTGTACAATAATATCATGGTTCAGAATTCTGGAAGGATGTAGAATTTGCTTTATCATGGAGAAGTGTAAGAATATTTTCTGGTTTCTCTGCTGACCTTCTAGCAGGCTCTTGGGTAGTTCCAAGGCAATCAGTCTGCCTGGGCAAATTAGGACACTGAGATCATTGCTATTAAACAGGTAAGGACAAAACAGAAAAGTATAAAGGACTGGATAATTTAAGTGTATTCAAGTCAACGTGACTCCCGTGATATTCAATCTAGAAAAAGGATTCTCAAACTGAAGTTCTAACAAGAATTTGTGGCTCTTTGTTGTTGGAGATGGATGCTAACTTCAGATTGGCATAGAATCAGGACAGTGTCAGCATGATGGTGGCAAAAAGAAATCCAAGTTTGGAAATTACTGCTTCAAGGACTTCAGAAAGTGTCAGGGTCAAACTCTGGCTGACTAGCTGCTGACTGAGCGCAAATGAAGGATCCTGGAAGTGGATCAGGTGGTTGGGGGAAGAGAAGCTGTTAATGTGTACTATTGAAAGGAAGCCTGAGGATTGTGTATATGATATTGGGCAAAAATATTAAGCAAAGCAAACAATTTCTATAAGCACCTAAAGGACTAGTTAAAAGAGAACAGACAACACACATTTCTCAGGAATGAACTATGGCAAACCAATGTAATTTCTTCAGTAACTGAAAAGCTGATTTAATAGACAAGAAGACTTTTTAGACATTGCTGTCTGTGTGACGTTCTTCTAAACGAACTAAGAAAATATGACCAAGATGTAATCACTGTGAGTTTCATTCATACATTATTGGAATGGTTTATGATCAATAATGTGTTCCATGGATATTTCAAGCCATTTTTTTAGCAGCCTACCCTGATCTGTTTTTATTTAATATTTATTTTGAATGGATAAGTGCAATTCATGTTCAATCTAAATATCAGTAATACAAAATCCAGCAAAGAAAAATGTTAAATGTTTCATCTGAAAAGAAAATGTCAGAGGCATGAATATAAGTATAATATTTTGCTACGTGGAGTATTATTCATAAATGTCTGTAGAGTTTTGCTGAATCACACTTTGCAGCCATTAATCATGCTCCTGGGATAGATCAATAACATTTTTTTATAACTGGACACAGGAATGGTTTTTTTCTTCACTAGGAATTACCTGGGTTGATACAGCTTGAGATCCTGTACTTAAAAGATCTAACCAAAGACAATCTGAAAGAAAATACTCTCAATGAAAAGTTTTAGAAAATATGACAGGCAAAGAAAGACAGAAGGAATTTATTTTGTTGAGAACTGCTTGAATGGTATGTTTCCAGTGTAAATTTGGTTTAGAAGAATGGCAATCAGCTTTTTCTTATATGTTCTAGGTGTAAGAGTAAAAGGACTGAACCTGCATACCATTAGAAATTTTCATTTAGATGTTTGGAAAACTGATCTTTTTCTTATAGAAAGGATTTGGAATACCCATTAGAGTTCACTGGATAATCATCATTATCTGTCATGGTTGTAATATTTTTTTATTCTGATCTGAAGTCGGCCTTTGCTGCCCAGTTGATTTTTACATTGCACGGTTTCCTCTCGATTCATTTGTTTGTCTCAGGTGCCTTTACACCAGGAAAAAGTGCAAGAGGGACACCACAGCATGTAGGACCTATGCCATGTATGTGCCCTATGCCCTGCTTGAAAAAGAAATGGCATCAGCCATTTTTGTTATCCTCATCTGCCAACAGCTATTAAGCTAACGCTAAAAGAAAAAAAAAATAGCTGGAAAGGCTAGTCTACAGTCATCAAATTACAACAGCAGAGAGGGAGACAAAACAAGAAAGTAGGAGTTCTTTGGAAATATGAATGTCAGTGCTAAAAGAAATCCATGTTTTTACAAATCTCAGTAGATGAAAAAAAAACGTGTTCACTTGGTGTTTATGGTTTAGAAGGCTTTAATTTCTTAACACAAATAATACTGACTTGTATGCTAAATTTATATAGTTAAAATCACAAATGAATAGATTAGTCATAAGCAGTTTCCACCATCAATAAATATCATTACTTCACTTTTTGCCACATTTTTCTTGACTGAAGGATGTTTTCCAAGGCAAATTATTGAGATAGCCTTGCTGCAAAATAATCACATGTGATAACACAATTATGAACTTATTCCAAAGAACATGTTTTTAATTACTGTAAATCAGAGACGTTCTTTATAAGAGTTCTCAAGCTGTAAGTTGAACTTCAGCAGTATAACCCCTATGTAAAACTAAAGGCCTGATTGTTTTTACCAAATATCCTTTGTTGATACTGATTATAAAATGACTTTTTCCATTGTATGCATACAATTTTGGTATTAAGGAATGCATTTTGCTTAAAAATATATGCTTTTTTTGCTTCTGCTTTTTTTCCTGTCCTGGGAGGAGAAGCAGTTGGATGTGAAACGTATTTTCAAATAATCTATTTATGCAATTTCTATAGGTGATTTGGAAGATAAAAATATTTATTTAGGATGATTCTTGTTATTAGATAAAAGTGAAATACCCCTGTGAATGCATTTTCTCTGTTCTCAGTAAGTGCATAAAGTATTTTCAGCACTTGCATCTAAAAAACCTAAAATTAAAAATAGCTGAATTTCCACTAAGTGCTCCAAAATGTAGCTAAATAAAAGGTAATTTTTGAGTACAAAACCTGACCCTATTTACATTTCCTTGTGGTTTTTTTGAGTTTTAGATGAACGACAGAAATGTGAGCAGTCTGTTCATTAGTACTGCAATTGTGGGGTCTACTGATTCGCTAGAGTATGAAAACAGCCCTCAAATTCTGAAGCTGAAGGAGGCTGCACTGGAGCTGGGTCGCATACTGGGAAAACAGGGGATATGAGAAAGAAATCTGAGTTTGTCTGCATGTACTACACAAGATGTCCTCTATATCTGAGCATGAAATCGTGTACCTGTGGCTTTGAAAGGAGAACGTGCACTCTGCAGGTTATGGGAGAAAAAAATATAACTAAAATTGGGTATTTCTTATTCTTAACTTCAGGTTTAGGTTTTGTATGTTAAATCAAAGTAGAAGTATTTCCATGTTCTTCGTACAGCTGCATTCAAATAACAGAGAGCTAAAAGACTGGCAGAACACAGAGAGTGGAACAGTGACGGGAAGGTGCTTTAATCTAGACTTATGGTCATCTGTATGTTTCCAAAAAACTGCTCATTGGTTTCCTGATTTTACTTCTGGGCTCCTTAGTAGTTTCTCACTCCGCCTAATTTGGAGCAGGTCTTTCAATTAGGCTTTCCTCATCTCAAAAAATGTGCCATGCTGCTAGTTATCAGTGTCTTAATCTTGAAAATATTGCTGAAATAACTGCATTTTTATAGGAACAAGAACCTGAACCTTAACCCTCTTGCCTGCCACATGCTGAACCATAATCAAAGTCACTCCTTTTTCACTCAGTGATTTCTTCAACTAAATGGAACGGTCAAATAGGGTAGGAAAGTAAGTAGTCCTATTCCACTTCACCTTGCAATATTGAACCAAAGGGAAATTACCTTTTATCAGGTTGGATCTCATTTGGGCTTAAAATGAGAAGTGAGGCTAAGTGAAGGAACGACGAAGCTGAGTAACTGCCTGAGCAGCCAAACCATGGAGCTATACAACAGGAATTTGGTGGAGCCTTACATTCCTTAGAGGAACTGAGTGCACCCATGAGTCTTAAAGTTAATAAGAAACAAACTCTGAGAAGGGAGATCAAGGCTCTGTCTTTTGCTAGTGCCTTTCTTAAGTAAATAAACTTTCCTTTGGATTATGTAGGAAATGTCATATGCCTAAAATACTGCCAAGAGCTCCAATCTATATCTAAGCTGAGTATAGCTTGTTTTGTAGATTTATCTCTAGGCTAACTCTTTTTTGCTTTGCTAACAGCAGTCTGTATTGAATGTCTGAATGGGAAGATACATGTCTTTGTTCCCCCAATGAATAGCTGAAATGTTTTTAAGCTAACTACTGAACTGTTTTAATTCAATTGCCTTTTATGAAAGCAGCTATTTTTGCATTTGTTGATTGACTTCTGATCTCCACTGGAAAATGTATTAATGATAGTGTTTGCTGCTGTTAGCTACTTGTGACCTGTTTTCTCATGTTTTCTTTTTTTCAGGAGGAGGTTGCATGTCTGTAATAGAGAAATTTGTCTCTAACTGCAGTCCTTTAATTACTGCTAACCATCTGCTGGAGCATCAGTCATAATCTTCCATCAATTTCCATTGTCAAGTGATGGAACAATGAAAGAACTGAATCTACAAGCATTGTTCCATACTTAATATGACAATAAAAAACTCAAGGAACAGCCACTGCATTCCAACAAGGCTACTCATAGGCTTATTTGAGTAAGTACCAAGACAGAACTGTTAATACAGAAACTCCAGATGGGGCATGTTTGGATACATGTAGAATATCTTAGAGATACCATGAAACTGAATATAAATATTCCCTTAGGTTCCCAGACTGTCTAGTGTGTTTTCCAGAGTGTAAGGTTTTCTATAATCATTTATGTAACCTCATGCAGCTCTATAATATTCTATCAGTTCTGTGAGGTTCTCTAATCAGAGAAAGGTATCTTTTTCTGCTGCGACTTAACGGTAAATACAACTATTTTCAGAATTTTTTCAACATTATTGTGTTATTTGTGTCTTTGCACCATTATTAATACCGTTTTATCATTAACCAGGTTAGATGTAAATCAATTGAGGTGTTGCCAAAGGTTGTCTAAACCATTAAAAACTTGTCTGGCTTCCAGTTTTAGTACTTGGCACTCCATGTTGGTGCAGGCCTCAGTCAGTCATGCTGTGTGAAGAAAAAAGTCTCACACAACAAGCTAGCAAGAATCCAGAAACTGGTATTACTCTTTTGAATTCTCCAAACATTCTCTTTCTCTCACTGACAAGACTCCTAATACCTGCTCAACGGACAGACACTACAGATGAACCCACTCCTATGGAAAAAGAGAAGGACCTGCTGGTGATGACTTATTTTTTCGTCAGACAACCTTAGGGTTGACTTGTTTAACCAGGAATTAGCGGTTCAAATCTGTCTCTATCCCAGGAAAGATTGCAGAAGTCTTGGGAGATAAACACCTCTTATTTCAAGCGAAGTCTCAGAGGTAGCATACTATGTAGGAAAATGGACTTATCCCTCTTTGTCAATTTTAAAGTAAGAGTGAACCAAATTCATGACAGTGAAAAGTTTTTCTCTGGATTTTGGATTCTGTGTGGAAACTCAAGTGTTTTGCTGCATGTGGTCATATATATATTTCATCTTTTATGATAGTGCGAGCAAGTAAGTTGCATAATAATTCGTTCAGATAGGGTTAGCAGGGAAAAATGAAGATTGTGCATGTAAGGAAATGACCTTTATTGTGTGTTTTGTTTTGTTTTTCTTTTTTTTTTTGGTTAACATATTGCCTTGGTCCAAGATTTATTTATTGCCTTTCACTAGAAAAGCAACAACAACCCGAGAACTATTGCAATTGAAACATTTGGTTAATCCACCTGCCTCAGCACACCCTGTTCTCTTCAAAGTCAGAAGGAATGAATCAGCATGACTTGTCTGTTTCGAAAGTATTATATAAGAAATATAATTTTCTATCATGACACTTGTCAAGGAACATCCTGGAGATATTTTTGAGTTCTTTAATCAGGCCACATAAAAAAATATAGTCAAAAGGGTATGAGCCTTTTGTCTGAACTTCACAGTTTGACATACAAATCAGGTGATGCATTCATAGTAACTAACTATACATGAGCTCTTAGCTTTGGACTTTTAAGTTATCTGACCAAGTTAACCTGACTCAGAATAAAAGACGTTTATAAGACCAATACTTCACATCTGAAAATAAAGAATAACTAGATTAAGTGTATACAATATAGAAGGAAAAATAAAATAAAACTTGACATTTCAGGTAGCCAAAAATATCAGGAAAAAAGAAATGAAACTGTGTGTTTGGACTTATTTAAGTGTTTCCTCATGTGGACTCATGGAATCAATTGTCTCTAATCTCTTCATACTGAAAGACAAAGTATGCTGGTAACAGATTTTAGTCTTGCAGTATAACTGTGAAGTGACACTTTCATCTTGTTAGCCAAAGTGCTGCAGTGGCTGGATATATGAAAAATTTAGCCAGAGAACATTAGTGTTGGATTGATAGTTGATTGCAGATTTGAAGCTATTAGAAGGGAAGAGTAGAAAGCAGCATCAAACAGTGCTGGCCCTGCATTTCTCAGGTCATATTGCTTGAGCAGGAATAGGTGAACTTCTTTTTTTCATTCTGAACAGGAACAGGTAAAGTGATTTGAAATGTTTGATGTGAATTTGAACATGACTGGATTTGCATTTCTTTCAAGGAAATTCTCCAAAAGCATAGCATTCACTAAGACAAGAGAAGTTGGAAGAAGGGGCTTGGGAAAAGAATGAGAGGAAAGAGAGAGAGAAATAAAAGCACATCTGGAAGAGTATTAATCCTAAGAAAATTAGATACACTAACTCTGCTAAACTCACTTTGTTTTTAGCTCTAGCATGTGACATAAACTGTTTTATACCTTTCATGTAGAAAAATAATCTGGGAAAGAGTTAAAATCTTTAACTTGCCCTAAACGTAGGAGCCATATCCAGTTTTGCAAACCCATTTGTCACACATTAACATTCCCAATTTTTCTGAGTTTTCTCCAGCATTAATTGAATAATTGTTAATATCCTCCAACCCCATAAAAGCTTATTACCTCATTATTAAGCCTGCTGATCTGCTGTTTGGTCTCTTCTGCTTTGATAACAAGCACAGCGGCACCCATTTCAGATTCTGAAAATAATTCAAATGCATGTAAATAAGACAAGTATAATGACTTGGAAATGGCAATGCTATTCCTGCACTTACCCAATAATTTAAATTTAAACCTTGTTTGCACTTAGACTGAATGAAAATAAAATGTTCAGTCTATAATGTGTAAGAAAAATGTGAACAATAAAGTTTGTACTGCTCTCTTCATTCTGTACCAGAAAGGACTGAAAATGATGACCTGGTGCCAACCATGTGACTCATCAGATGTTTTTAAAAATCATTGATACGGTTAAGCATCCATGATCATTTATCTATTTGGCTTTAAGAGGCGTTTGACACTGTTTCCCACAGCATTCTGCTGGAGAAGCTGGCGGCTCATGGCTTAGACAGGTGGACTCTTCGCTGGGTTAAAAACTGGTTGGACGGCCGAGCCCAGAGAGTCGTGGTAGATGTGGTAAATGGGGTTAAATTGAGTTGGCGACCAGTCACCAGTAGGGTCCCTCAGGGCTCAGTTTTGGGGCCAGTCTTATTTAATGTCTTTATCAATGACCTGGATGAGGGGATCGAATGCACCCTCAGCAAGTTTGCAGCTGACATAAAATTAACCGGCTGAACATGAGCCAGCAGTGTGCC
>NW_009693978.1:347-739 GCF_000703405.1 Apaloderma vittatum | reverse complement strand
CAAGCCAGTATGCCATTGGCCTTCTTGGCCATCTGGCCACACTGCTGGCTCATATTCAGCTGACTGTCAATTAGGACGCCCAGGTCTTTTTCCGCCACACATCCTTCCAGCCACCCTTCCCCAACCCTGCAGCGTTGCATGGGGTTGCCGTGACCAAAATGCAGCACCCGACATTTGGCTCTATTGAATTGCATGCAGTTGGCCTGGGCCCATCAATCCAGTCTGTCCAGGTCCCTCTGGAGAGCCATTCTACCCTCCAGCAGATCGACACTCCCACCCAGCTTGGTGTCAGCTACAAACTTGCTGAGGGTGCACTCAATCCCCTCCTCAAGATCGTTATGAATATGTTGAACAGGAGCGGTCCCAGCACCGAGCCCTGAGGGACGCCACTG
>NW_009693978.1:0-294 GCF_000703405.1 Apaloderma vittatum | reverse complement strand
CCCCCGCTCGGGGTATGCCCCCACCAACGCCGGGGGCAGCCAGCTTAGCCATAAGGATGCTGTGAGGGATGGTGTAAAAGGCCTTACTGAAGTCCAGGTAAACTACACCGACAGCCCTTCCCTCATCCACTAAGCAGGTCACCTTATTAGAGAATGAGATTAGATTTGTCAAGCAGGATCTGCCCTTCATGAATCCATGCTGACTGGGCCCGATCTCCCTGTTGGCTTTTAATTGTTCTGCGATGGCTCTTGAGATTATTCGTTCCATCACTTTTCCCGGCACTGAGGTAAGAC
>NW_009693977.1:45826-47781 GCF_000703405.1 Apaloderma vittatum | reverse complement strand
GTTTACCTATGAGGACGCTGTGGGAGACGGTATCAAATGCCTTTCTGATATCCAGATAGACCTCATCCACTGCATGGCCACCATCCATTCACTTGGTTATGTCTTCATAAAAGGCTATCAGGTTGGCCAAACATGACTTCTGTCCCCATGTGTTGCCTGATCTAGTCGGGAGGTGGAGTCCCTGGCGACAGGGAGGGTAGATTAAAATGATCTCTAAGGTCCCTTCCAGCCTAGGCCATTCTATGATGACTTCCCCTTGGCAAAGCCATGCTGACTGCTTCTAATAACTTTCTTATCCTTGATATGCCTAGAGACAACACCAAGGATAAGATGTTCCATCACCTTTCCAGGGATGCAGGTGAGGCTGACCGGTCTGTAGTTACTCGGGTCATTCTTCTTGCCCTTCTTATAGACTGGAGTGACATTTGCTTTCTCCACTATTCAGGCACCTCACCTGTTCCCCACGACTTACCAAAGATGATGGAGAGTGGCCTAACAATGACTTCCGCCAGCTCCCTCAGTACCTGCGGGTGCATCCCATCAGGGCCCATGGATTTATGGATGTTCAAGTGTTCAAACTGATCCCTAACCCAGTCCTCCTCAGCCAGGGCAAACTCCTCCTTTATCTTGCCTTCCTCTGGGGCCTCAGGGGACTGAGACACCTGAGGACAGTCTCCAACAGTGTAGACAGAGGCAAAGAAGGCATTCAGTAACTCTGCCTTCTTTCTGTCCTCTTTCTCCAGGGCAACCACCTCACTCACCAGAGGGTCTACTTTACCTCTAGTGTTAGTTTTGTTGGCAATGTATTTGAAGAAGCCCTTTCTGTTGTCCTTGACCTTCTTCACAAGGTTTAGTTCCAAGGAGGCCTTAGCTTTTCTAATTGCCTCCCTACATTCTCTGACAGCAGTCCTATACTCTACCCAAGTGGCCAGCTATCAGACAGGTGACTGATTATTTAAGTGAATTATACTACGATATCTTAATATTTATACACGTACCTAAAATCTCCTTCAGAGGAGTTCCTGAAAGTTGTTGTAATCAACTGAGGAAGTCAACAGCTAGTAACACATGTCACTGCATGCACTGTCCTGGAAAGCCATTTGACCCAAAACACGTTATTCCATGCAAACATACTCAGTGACCATTGTTTCTATTTCCTGTAGGGATCTAGTAGTAAGATGCATTTACAGATATTCCTTATATTGTTGTATAACACTGTGAGTTGTAAAGTCTCTGCTCTTCAAAGGTTTAACAGTTTAAACCTCTCTAGCCAGTTTTCAGGGAAAATGTCATCTACTATAGCTAAAAGATACGTATAAAATCCAGTTAAATATCATCCTGGCCATACTGTCTTGTCTAAACCACAATGAGGAGTAGAATTAACACTCAAGCAGATCTTATGTCATTACATAGAGGATCGGAGGTCTGTACCTGTTAAAGGTCAGAAGTTTAACAGTGTCAGCAGTAGTTAGAAGTGTTGTGCATCTACATTCTAACTAAAGACCCTCCACTGCAGCGTGGTTAACCTCTGTTATGTTTTTACACAAAGTGTATCGGGAATGCTGAGCCATCTAAATAACCCATGCTCATATCTGTCATCCTTTAGGTTTACTGCCATATATAGCGTCATGATTATAACAAGAAAATGTTATAAATCTTGTCCATTTCATATCTCATCACAAGTAGATTGATCTGTGTCTCTGTCTATCTATCTATCTATTGATTGCTGTATCTATCTGTCATGTTTTAAGGATCCAATAAACAGAACAAAACAGCCTGATACCTAAAGCCGGGTACCTGCTACTTAAAGTTTACAACAGAAACGCGAATCAGAACTGCATGCCTAAGAATGGCACAGAAATGAACTTGGGATTATGCCTGGCCATAAGAAAAGAGAAGAAAAAGTCTTCCAAGGTAAAGAATATTCTTGCCAAATCCCCCAGCCTCGACCAGAA
>NW_009693977.1:28719-45795 GCF_000703405.1 Apaloderma vittatum | reverse complement strand
GGAATGACCCAGCTCTGGGAGATTCCTGGCACGTGTAGAGCCTGGTGCAGATTAGAGGGGCCAGATTGGTTTGACCTGGAAAGCCATGGCAATGTTGGAGAAGCAGAGGAATTTTCTTAATATTAAGCATAAACTCAAAAATTTTGCTATATTTTCTGTAACTTTATTCTATAGCAGCAAATCTGTTTTCAAATAAACAAGCCATTTTATCTTGCGAATCTGCTTAATGTTAAATGTGACCATGAATAGTATAACACTATATAATACTAGTATATAACACTGGCTCGACATGGCACTCTCTTCCAGTTGTTGAAATGATTATTCCAGACTGGAGAAGGGTTTCTCTGTCACACTGAACCGTAAGATTCTCTAAAACACCAGACATTACCAATCCCTGAAATGTAGATGTTAGCAAATTTTGAAAAAGTGTCTTTCTCAGCAGAGTCAGCTTGAGTCTCTTCAGAAAGCAGCAATATAATGAAAGAATAAGATATGTAAGTCACTGTAAGATGAACCTGTATATGTCTGGATCTTCCCAAATTTTATTTTCCTGGGTATGGATTTTTTGCAAAACTCACAGAAACATAACTACTTTTGACACATAAATCATTCCCTCAGATGAGGGAAATGTGCATGGACACACAGATCTACATAACTTTTTCTTCCTGTGAAAACACGGGAGAAGAACAAACAAAACAAAAAAAAAGGAAAGTGTGTCTTCTCTTTGCATAAATGTGTAGCGATTACTGAAATGTAATGAAAGATAGCCATGCTCAATACCCTCATCAGCAAACAGGAGACTCAATCTGCTCAGGTCACCAGGCTTCAGAGTAGAAAAACTCTCTGCTCTTCCTTCACTCTGAAAACTTAACAAAGACTGAGAAGCTCAAGGAACCATAGAGCACATAAAAGAGAAACAGTTTTTTAATGAAATTCTTCCTTGGGGCATTATTTTTTTACCTGCAATCCCAAGGTAATTAGACATATTTGATCTCTGCCTGCCTGCCTGCCAGCGTCTCTCCTCTCTCCCAAATATTGTCTGACTCTTTCAGTCGATTTCAAATAAACAAAATCTGATGAAAAATTCCCAAAAGCTCCATAGAAGCAGATGACCCTGAAGTCCTTCCTGAAGAATAGCAGCAGGTGACAGGTGGGGCGTGAGTGTCAAGGGTTAGGGCTGGGCTGGCCACTAAATGAACGGCGGATCTTTCCAGTTAACCCCTCTCCCCCTCCCACACGGAAAGGGAAAAGGCCATAAGGCAGACTGACTTATGGATTGGAAAAAACCCAACCCTAAACCAACTGTAATGAAACAATAAGAGTGCTACTAAGAAAATAGTTTAAAAAAATAATATGTACGCAAGTATATATAAAACCAGCATCAAGCCCAACCACTTAATAGCAGTCACCACTGATGTTGTAGAACAGGCAGGCAATGGGGAAGTCCCAGGCTCAGAAGCAGAGGGGAACCAGATACAGGAGCTGGATTTGGGAACTCAGGAATCAGAATGAAAGGCAGAAGATTAGTGTCCTCCTTGGATGCTGGCCATTGAAGAAAGAAGGCTTGACCTTTGTAATCCCACAGATTCGTACTGAATATGATGTACATGGAATGGAATACTCTGTTGGTCATGTTTGTGTCTCCTGTCTGTGCTCTCTGGAGGTGAGATTTTTTTACTTCCTTGTGGCCCTTTTACTTTTTGGCACCCCCAGTATAGCAGACAAGATCGAGTAGTGACCCTGGTCACTACAGGAATAAGAATCAGCGAGAGCCTTTCTTCGTCCCAATCCCTGGCAGTAACTGTAAACATTAGTAGCAGACACTGTCTGCAAAAACGTGCTGTTATCTTCTGAAAGCACAGTCCCTTAGAAGAGACTGAGCTGAAAAGTAAAATTCACTGAATAGAATTGGTTCTGGTTCAGGTCAAATCAGGACAAGGAACCAGTCTGTGCTCGACTACAGCGACTGAGCAGTGCTACAGACCCGGGGAGGAGTGGCTGGAGAGCGGCTGGCAGAAAGGGACCTGGGACTGCTGGGTGACAACCGATTGAACATGAGCCAGCAGTGTGTCCAGGAGGCCCGGAAGGCCAATGGCATCCTGGCCTTTCTCAGGAACAGCGTGGCCAGCAGGAGCAGGGATGTGATTCTGCCCCTGTGCTCAGCACTGGTGAGGCCTCCCCTCGAGCCCTGTGTGCAGGGCTGGGCCCCTTACTTCAAAAAAGACGTTATGGTGCTGGAGCGGGTCCAGAGGAGAGCAACGAGGCTGGGGAAGGGACTGGAGGGAAAGTCCTGTGAGGAAAGGCTGAGGGAGCTGGGGCTGTTTAGCCTGGAGAAGAGGAGACTAAGGGGGGACCTTATCACTCTCTACAACTGCCTGAAGGGAGAGTGTAGTCAGGTGAGGGCTGGGCTCTTCTCCCGGACAACTAGTGACAGGACAAGAGGGCACGGCCTGAAACTGCATCAGGGAAGGTTTGTGTTGGATCTCAGGAAGCCCTTCCTCATGGAGAGGGTGCTCAGGCACTGGGATGCACTGCCCAGGGAAGGGATGGAGTCACCAAAACTGGGGGTGTTTAAGGAGAGGCTGGATGTGGCACTTAGTGCCCTGGTCTGGCCGATGTGGTGGTGTTGGGTCATGGGCTGGACTTGATGATCTCACAGGTCTTTTCCAGCCTCAGTAATTCTGTGATTCTGTCATTCTGTGACTTCGAAGGATTCCTTCATGGGAGCACCGTGATGCCAATCTGCTGCAGCTTGCTTGTTTTCAGGCATCTCCTTTACCAGCCAGGGGATGAGGAGCTGCAGAAAAGCAGCCTTTGATGCTGTCCCTTACAAATCTTTCCTGTTCCGGTGTTTCATATGTCCTTATTGCTGTAATCTTTTACCTTTGTTTATTTCTAACTGTAACCATTTGTTTCCAATCCCCTGGTTCTTTAAATGAGGCTGTCTAAATGTATTACTGTCATTTTTGCTATTATTAATTCATTTAATTTTGTGTGTCTGTGATGTAAGTTGCAGGCATAGCTTTAGCCACTACATGACTGCTTAATTTGAAGTAAAAAAAAGTACCAAAAATAGGTACATTTGGGGCTTATGAGTTTCTTGTAAGTTATGAATGCATCCAGTCTGTTTTTCATTTAAGATGTAATTCACTATCTCACTCAATTTTCTGTCAGTTGTATCACACAGGAGTTCTAAAGTCTCTCAGAGAGTTTATCTAAGATATAGTTTACCAAGGTGTTTTGTCTATCCATATATGAAAGTCTATGGTCAATGGAAAAATTTGTGGTCCACTGGAGCCTATATTCAGATCGAATTGTATGGTTTTGGACAAGGGGTAATTTTTACCCTAAATGAAATGGCCCATGTAAATTATGGTTTTAATAGGCTTAGCAACTTGTTTGATTTTCCTTTAGGAACATGAAAATGTTCCTGTAGAGCAAGTATGTGTTACACCATGTTTCAGGCAAGAGGATCCATGACACTTCAGATGAGAATTTCTAGAGAAACCCCGGTAGAGGGGTCCCAGGTTTTTATTGCATCTCAGCTGTAAAGTGAAAAGGAAAAATTTAGGAAAGTAACAAAAACCAAGAGTATCCGCAAGACGGAGTTCCAATGCAGTCATTTCATGACAGGGCAAGGGACTGTCCTCCCTGCACACACAGCATACATCTCACACTGCATGCTACTGAGAGGAAATACCGCAACTGAATGCAACCAAAGTTGAATTTTCCTCAGAAATGTCCTTCTCCTAAATCTCCTGTGCTGAACTGTGCAGCTACTTCTTCATAAAATGAAGTAGTTAGGGAGAATAATTTGATTTATATCTGTCCCACTTCATAATCAAATACACAATTCATTAATCAAATATCCCCTGCTCAAGATGAGGTGTAACTGGGAAGGAAGAAATGCTGACTGAATGGCTCCACAATTGCATCTGTTTCTCTTGAGCAGCTGGTAGCAATGAACTGTTATTAATTTTATTATGTATTTTGTAGCTGCCAGAAACAAGTTGGATGTAAAGCTCTAAATAACAAGGTGTACAGAATAGAAATGGCTTCCCTGTTGTTGGCTGCATCTTCTCAATAAAGGCTATTTTTCTTTCTCTCCCCTTTTAATCTGTGTTAACAGCTAGTAAATACTCCTGTCATTCACAGGATGCCAAAAGGGTCCCAAATCTGAAATCCTCTCCCATATGGCTGGGCCACCAAGACAAAACATTAAGTGTTGCAGGAAAGGTAACGTAATGCTCCTCATATAAGATCCACAGTCTTTACAGTGCTCTTTTTATCATCAATAGCAAGAAGTACATAATGCAGAGACCATCTCTACAGTACTAACATCTTCTGTGTAAAGCCTTCAATGACTTCATGCCTATGATGAATGGTCTTTTAATGCGTCACTGGGTCTTCAGAGATATTTAGGATATCCTCTTGGCCTCTGAATAGAAAAGGTGACAGTAAATGACAATTTTCTTCTAGTTTGATTTCATACCAAATGGACTATGAATGGCAATTGAGTCAACGAAGCATGCTAGAGTATTGTACAAATCAAGCTGCCTAAGCAGAACTAGGACATGTGCAACTTTCTTTTCCTAACAAATTTATGAGCTAAAAACTTTAGGGTTTGTACCATGTTTCTCTGGTTCAAATGATCCATTGAAATGAAAACAAGGAAGGTGGCGAATTCATTCAATAATTTGGAAGCACAGGTTGCTACTTGAATTTGAAAGCTGGTTTATCTGTGCAGTTACAGAGCTGAAGACATTAACAGGTGTCTGGTATGATACCAAACTCCTACCAAGTACATCGAACTGAATCTATTTCTTTTTCTCAATTTTTCTCACCACTACAAATAGTTACAGACAAAAAAAGACATTCAGTTAATCACATTCCTTTATTCGCTTGCGCATTAAAGTCTTTGTGAGTGAATGTATACAAGCAAGAAGGACTCTGAGCCAATGATTTGACAGGTTTTTTAATGTTTCAGTGGAATGAAGATTTGGAAGTGAAATAATTGTGGTACCTTGATCAAATTTTGAAAACAGCTATCTTCCTTCTAAATTTTGAACCGGAAACTATGTTGTTCAGACAAGAGCCCGTAATCACCACCAATGTAACAATTTCAGCTTTTTTTGAAACAATAGCAAGCAGCAAGAGAAAGAACTACAAATAAATTTAATAGCAGAGCCCAGATACGTGTCTCACCATGGATCTTGGCTTGACTCAATTTGTCCTCCACCTCAGCAAGCAGTTTGGAGCTATGGCAAGTGAAATGGAAGAGACGAAAGCATCAAGTACAGCGGTACTTTTAGGCCAGAAACAGAAAAGGTTATTGACACAGCATCAGAAAGCACAGTTGTTCTGCAACAAGACTATGTGGAGGGGGGAGGCAGAGGAGAGGGTAAAGTGAAAGCCTGCCCCATTCCTGGAAAACAGTTTGTGTTAAGGACCAGACAATGTAAGAGCAGACAGTTCGTCTTGTATAATGCTTCATGATTAAGACTGAAAAAGCAATTTTGCAATGAATAGCGCACTTGATTAATTTAGCTCTTTTTCCTGTTCACAGAATATCGATAAACAGCTCACAATTACCTCTGATTTACTCGTTGTTGGAATTTACATGGCATATCTTTTACAAGTCTTTTCAGACCTCTTTGGATGGGTTCAATCTGAAATCGAAACCACTTTGGTTAGCTGAGACTAGTCCCAAACCACACAGCATTGCTGTTGTTCCCTGAGTGGATTAACATGACTCATAACCAAGAGAAGGGTTTGCAGAAAATCTTGAAGGAGTTCAAGCTTTCAAGCAGTTATATAACAAATGCTGTATCCTAATCTGCCTTCTTATCCCTCCTGCTGCTTCCCCAAAGGGGCACTGCCTAGTGCCTGCCAAAAAGACATCTCTCAGTAGCCAGCATCTAGGAGCATCAGTCCTAAATAGATCTTTGTCCCTCAGTGGAAAACACCTCTTTTTCAGGAAATCTTGAGATTCTTCTACATAGCAGTCACCCTGTAAGTATATTTGTGCACTTAGAGAGCAATTTTCCACTCTCTAATTGCAATGGCTGTCCCCTAACTAGAGCACTCAGTGTGCTCCCAAGCTTCTAGGTCCTGGCTAGCCAGCCACAGTACAGTGATGTGAAGTTAAATGGTCCTTGATTGGGATGAATGAAAGATGAGATTTGGGAGGGATGCTGCTCTATGCACCTGCAGCTAAGTCTAGGTGAACTCTGTAGGACCTCCTCATTACAGAACAGTGTTTAAGAATAGAATACTAAGCTCTATTTAGCCTGACAAGGCACAGAAATTTCATTTAAAAATCAAAATAAAGTTAAGAAGGGAAGAAAAAAATCTAATGCATTTTGAAGGTCATGTTTGATAATCCAGTTCCTTCTGAATGTGCCGTTTAAATTTAAATATATCACGTGAGATGAAAAAATGAATCGGAGTGACAGTCCTGTGGTAGGAGGTATTGTCAGAGCATGAATGGCTCATCTAATTGTCTACTTGCCTGCACCATGGCCATAAAATCAGACAAACTTAGAGCAAATTTTTAGCACTATGTCTATTTGTCTTTTACAGATATTAGGCAACCTGGATTCTATCATCTCCATTTGTGTTTTGGTACAATCATGGCTAGAAATTTCTATTTCTATTTCTTTCTATTTGGATCTTGATTAGTTTCAGCCTCTTGCCATTGGTTCAAGTGGATGAGTGATCCCTATAGCACCAGCAATTGTTTCTTCATGGAGGTACTTCTGTGCTTGATCAAATCATCTCTTAACAAACATCTCTTTAACAAACAAACAAATTGAACTTCTTAATTCCCTTGCTGTGGGATGTAGTCTTTCTAGATTTCTGGATTATTTTCAGTACTCTTTCCTAAGCCACCTCTAAACTCATCCCTTCTTCTTTGCCAAAAGGCAGACACCAAACTTATTTAAATAATGAGACCACTTTTTCCTCAGTACCATATATAGAGATAATACTGTTTTTTCCAGTCAGAAGGAATTTAGCCGAGTCAAATTTTCCTTCTTTTTGAAAATCCATAGATTAAAAATCAGCTGTGCATTGAGGCTTAAATAATGAAAAACCTGAGAAACTGATCAAAAAAAAATAGAAGGCTGCCATAATTCTAAAACTGCTGTTCAAGTTCACCAAAAGAAGGAAATGAAAAAGCAGGAAATCTTTTGAGTTGATAGGATCCCAGCTTCTTAGACAGATTTTAGGCAGCAAAGAACTGATATTTCTCATCTCACTTAATAAGTAAACTTACTTCCTCCAGAGGGACTCCTTTCTGTCCTAAGAAAAACTGTGTCAGTTCCCAAATGTTCTCCAAATGCCTGACACAAAAGGGTAAACTAAGGACAGAGAACTTGTTGTAAATTACTTTTTTCTCTCTTTAGTGGATTTAAATGAGATGTTTATTATTGCCTTAACATTCTTGCAGTGGTTTAGTTCTGCATAATAGCAAAGCCAGTGCTAAGTTAATTAAAAGAGCTATAGTGTCTGAAAGAAGTCAGCAGGTTTCTATGGGTTGCTGATCAAAGGCAAAGTGGTTCTTTTTTAATGGTGTTTGTTTCTTGGTCTTTTAGATACAGTTTGTTTCTATAATCACCTACAATGTTTGCTGTGATGACAAAATTAGATAAAACCAATAATTTGAAATAAGATTGGAAGTGGAATTCACACCAAAAAAAACAACCTAAACCATCAGCTGAAGAAAATCAGACCACTAAATTATAAGAGCTACCACAGATGAGTCTAGAACCATAATATTCTGTAATCACGCTGCCTCAATTAGCTAGATTGAGAATAAGTAATGAAGAACAAAAAAATTATGCAAATTGGTAATGTTCTTTCACTTAGGTGGTAGCGATGTGTTCACGTAATAACACTGTTTGAGTTACTGAGATGAAGCTACGGCTACCTAGTATTTGAAATACACTGAGCTGTGTGCCAATGATATCCTCCGATCAGTTGTCAAGCTTGTGTGCACACAGATATTTTTAATGTCCAGATCAGTGTACTATTTGACTCTCACCATACACTTACTTTGCTTTTACATAATCACTTTTTGTTTGTGTCTTTAAAGAATGGTAGCATTCAATATGATCTATATTCTGAAGGAATACGAAGCAAAATTATTATTCCACTTCACAATGCCTTAGAAAACACTTTAAAAAACATATGTACTCTGGAAATATCTTTACACTCTGAAAGTTTCCAGTCACCTAAATGTTTTTCTCCTATGCTTTAAACTACTCTTTTTTTTTCAAGTGTGAACAGATTGCTGAAGTATGGGCATTCTTTGTAGGGCAAGGGGAATATTATGCGTATTAACAATGGACACAAAGAGGGAAATATGGCTAATACAAAGACAAAAGAAAGCTTTTCTTATCTTCCTGTAATCTTTCCTGTGAAGAAAGTGAATATCATTAATGTGTGTCCCAAGGTAAGCTATATTAACGGAAAACCACAGATTTCTGAATTTTCATTTTCGTGTCTTGAACATAGATACAGCATTGTGTCTGTCTCATCTGCAAACTGCAGGATACCATCCCTTTTACAGACGTTTTAGTAAACTAGGATATTTCTGACAAAGTGCTTTTTGCTGTTTCAGGTAAAATAAAACTTTTGTAGAGAGACCTTAATTTGAAAAGTTTTCAGTGGGAAGATTCTGGGGTCAAACTGGGCATAGAAAGAGAAAAGAAAACATTGTTTTAAATCTATGAATCTGATTGCTTCAGTCTAAAAAAAGACATTTCAGCACAAGTCATGTTTTGAAAACCCAATTGTTTACCGGTTTTCTGATAAGAAATGAAGACAAATATGAAAGCCTGAAAAGTCAGAGAAAAAGAAGAATTATCAGCCACCACACACTCTTTTGTTTTGGAGTCGCTAGCAAGTATCGAATATTTCGCTGTTAAAATCCCTCACTGATAAGTATTTCTGATGTGCTATACTAACTAGGTAGGAGAGCCAAAAGGTGATAAATTTAATGTAAATATTATATGAGTCTTTTGTATTTTCTGTAAAGAACCTGAGGCAATTTGATTTCCAGCAGAGTCATCTGCAAATGTAAACCTATTTCAAGTCAGAGCGTGAGAAACAGAAATTAAGCAGTAAGAAAGTTTATGAACATTTTTTCCCAGTAAATGTAGCCCTATTTTACAATGACCAAACCTGGTAAATTAGGCTGATTTTTGTTAATCAACTCAATTTCCACAAATGTTCACCAAATTATTTTCGTAAAAACAATCAGCCCATGGTGTCTTTGCATGTTGTTCACTTTATTCATTATTCACACGCTGAGAGGGGCACTACATGATGTAAATGCCTCATTGACTCTATTGGGATACTCCTTGAAAAACTAAAAAAAAGTATGATTAACAATAGAAAGGAATAAGAAATAATCATTAGGGAACATATTCCCTTCCCTGCATGATTATCCTTGATGGCAAGAGAAAATGGATTTCATATCAAAAGCAAACCTGTGCTGAAGATAATTTTAGAAAGCACTTGCAAATAACCAATATTTAATCTAGGGGAAAGAAGAAGATTTTAAGAATTCATAAATATTCTTAAGGTTGGTACCAGTGTAATGAATTTAGATTGGTTAATTTATTTCAGGCTTTGCACCGATTACTGGCTGAAATAATACCTTGTGGCTAGAGCACGCTGGCTGAATAATAAACCAGGCTCCCGTCATGAACATCACAGTCTTGAGAATATCTTAAAACTTTTGGCTGCATCAGGCAGAACAACACATGCAGAAACAGAGCTATTCTGGAGTAATTTATGAATACTGCATTTTCATCTAGGTAAAAGAGTGTTCACTGAAGGATACAAGAGGGCTGTCAGGAGAATCAGGCAATGAGATAAAGAGAATGCCTAGAAGTAAGGTATAATTCCAGCAGAGGTTTGTGTGCTTCTAAATCAGTGACTTCAAAAATTTTACTTCCTCAACAGACAGCTTAAACTAAGAGTTTGTCCAGAAAGACTAAATTTTGTGAATTACTATAAGAGGAGTTCTACCATAGCCAGTGGCTGAAGAAAGATACTTGCTTAGTCTTAAAAAAAAGAAAAAGAAAAAAGAAAAAAAAGATTATATTTGTAAAATCTCTGGTTATTTATCAGTTCTCTAGAATCATATACATAGAATCATATACCTAGTAACCATCTAAAATCCTTCTCTTTCTAATTGTTCATCTTCTGGGCAAGTATGGGTGATGCATGCATGGCCCTGTAGCTCTGAGTAATACCATGTGAATATCCCAGGCACAATAAAGAGATGCATCCTGGCCTGAGATGCCTCAGATGAAGCAGATGAGCAGTTACACTTGGTCACAGGTACTAGAGTATCAAGATGAAAGATGTATTTCAGTGAAATTATCAAATTCCTGCTTAAGAACTAAGATTTTAAAAACGCATATGTGTTCTTGATATAGGAATGAGCCTTACACCTTCATTTATTTGAAAAATTGCAAAGGCATTAAAAGTGGCACTATAGAAATAAAGGATAAGAAAACTTCCATCCAAAGCTGTTGAATTCTTTTCCTCTGTATGCAAGCAACTAACTCTCCTCGGTAGCTAAGACGGGCAGCATTTTGCTATTATATCTTATGGCAGTAGTGGGACCATAGCCAGGGGCAGCATGGAAAATAGTTGCTTAATTTAAAGTTTCCAACAGATAATAATAAATGAATGCTTCATGCATAAAACCAATGTACTTTCTGGAAAATGTCCACCGCTTTCTGATCAAGAGCACACACAGATCTGTTCAGCAAATGTAATGGACTTTGCTATAAAATCTGCTAGAAAAATCCCCTCTCCGAGTCTGTCCATGGAGCTTTCTTTAAGAGTAATATTTCTGTCATTCTATAGGGTACATTATGCCCACAGTTTCCAGCAATGACTGATTAGAGCCAGGGAAACAATATGTGATTAACATCCCACAAGAACCAGTAGCAGCATGGAAGGCAGAGATTGTTGAAGTCAGGTCACGCAGAGGTCTTGGTGACAGAGAGGTGAAGCAGACCTAAAACTTTCATCATATGCTGCTGCAGTCCAATTACTGTGCATTTTGCTCCTAAGCTCAAAACCAAAAATTGCAAGCTGTGACAGGAGAACATGACTAGAAAAAAACCCTCAGGAAATGTAAACCTTACAAAGTGTACTGAGGAAAGTGCAGAAGAGAGCACACCTTGGCACTCATAATAATAAATACAAAGATGCTACCAGACAAGAAAACACAGACTGAAACCTTTCCCAACCTGTTACCTGGAATCTGAAATATCACCTTCCTGGGCCTGGTTATGACAGTGTTCAGCACTGCTGCACTTAAGGGTTCGTTTCTCTTTATGGAGACTTCGGTGGAACTGCTCATATGTGGAAACAAAATTAAAGCATTAGATTGCTTAAGAGCAATTACTGCATCAGAATCTTTACAGGTTCATGTCCAATTTGTAGACCAAGCAGGACATGCTTATAAAAAGTGCAGAATGTTTTCCATCATGCAGAAAAAATGTATGACTTTCTGCAAGTTAAGCAAGCTAAGAGACTGTTAGAGCAGCTTCTGATCAGCTGTCAGAAGCAATTGTTTTTCCAGCAAGGTGTGTTGGGAATTCAGATCCTTCTGTATTACTCTTCTCTACATCCATATTTTAAAGGTTTTTGGACAAGAAGTTCTTTGTGCTGTATGCTGTCACAGTGGCATCCACAAGATATTTAGAAGCAGCTTTTGAAGTGAATGACTGTAGTTAGATGCATAAGACCCAGAACATACCATTTATCATTAATTTGAGTATAGCAATAAGCAAAGTTAGAAAGCAGACAGTTGAATATCGCATTTTGTCAGGGTATAATCTAGATAGCCTCAGCATTATATCCAGGAGCTAGTGTGAGCCTTGGGTTGCATAATGAACCTCTTCTTCCATTTTCATGCATTTTGTACACTTCTAAGCTGCTATTCATAGTGGTACCTGTTGCTATCTTGAGTCTCCTAGAAGCCATCAGTATAATTTTAGTGCCCAGCACATACATTTTTATACTCAGAGTAGTCTGGCTGGATTCAAAGGAGTAGAGAGGGCAGCAGGGGTGGATGGCTAAAGATTCCAAAGGTAAAACATTTCTCTATATGGAGGAGAGAGTGCCGTAGCATCTTTGCCCTTCCTTTCACCAGCATTTGCTGCTGAAATGCTGCATTCATGTCACTGAGATTCAGTGCCAAGCAGAGCATTTGCCACCTATATAGGAGCTTAAAATAGCACAGAGGCTGACAGAAGTACCTTGAAGGCTGTCAGAGGGGTGGTTTTCTGATATATTATACTCTGTTGTGGGAAGTTTTTTATTTATTTAGAATGATATAAGAACCCTGGGGAGGGATATGGTTTAGATTTACTCTGGTCTGACCCAACCACAATGTGTCTGAAATGTAAAGTAGCACTGAGCTCTCCCCAAGGGTCTGGAAATGGTGCAGCTCTAGTGAATGATAGATTTCTAGCAGTACTTCTGCGTGGATCCCACTTGGTTGATGTAATGCTGATTAAAGCAAGCGCATAGCCATTTACTGCAGAGACCACGCAGGCTTTTAATTATTTTACTAAACAGAGAACATTTTTCTTGGATGTGTGTCATAAAAATTTAATGATCGCGCTTTTAATTCCAACAGGAAGATCTCAGATGGCGGCAAAACCCTTATGAAATTCCACATAGGTTTCAGTTTTCCTTCCACAGCATCAAAGAGAAGGTGGGAGCCCCAGAGTTGTTCAAAACACTGTTATTCTCCTTTAGTCATGAACCTCAAGGTTTTTCTTTCCATAAAAGGAGAAAAAGCCTGTTTTCTGGTGCTGCCATTGCCACTGGTGCCCATCACCCTGTCTTCTGTCCAAGCACAGCCATACATACCTGTACAATGAAGTATCTAGTTCTCAGACTCATAGTTAAGATTACAACTGGGAGGATATTCTTTGCTCACATCCTGACCACATGCTAACCCTCCTCCCCTCCAAAAAAGAGCACAGAGAAGGAGGAAATTTATTTTTTTGCTACATACAGAAATATCAGATGCTGTACTCCAAAGTGTACTGGTGAACTACATTGTACTCAGTGTAGGACATCATAGCTAGTAATTTATGTTCTCCCTGTGACAGTGTCACTGACAGGCAGGCTTATAAAGCCAATTGGACAATCATGGTTTTCACTGTCATACTGCTACCATCCTTTGCAAGGTACTTTGTTTTACTCTTTGCAATGCACTTTGCGTCACCATAAGGAAAGGCCTCAAGATTTAGTTTTTAATTCTAACAAAAATTAGACAGGTCTGCTCTTCCCTGGCTTAAAAAACTGGCTGGATGGCTGAGCCCAAAGAGTTGTGGTAAACAGAGTTAAATCCAGTTGGCAGCTGGTCACAAGTGGTATTCCCCAGAGCTCAGTACTGGGGCCAGGTCTATTTACTATCTTTACCAATGACCTGGGCGAGGGGATTAAGTGCACCCTCAGGAATTTTGTAGATGACACCAAACTGTGTGAGAGTGTTGATCTGCTTGAGGGTAGGAAGTCTCTAGAGAGAGGTCTTGACAGACTGGATCAATGGGCTGAGGCCATGAGGTTCAACAAGGCCACGTGCTGGGTCCTGTCCTTCAGTCACAACCCCAGGCAGTCCTACAGGCTTGGGGAAGAGTGTCTGGGAAGCTGCCCAGCAGAAAAGGATCTGGGGGTGCTGGTGGAACAGCCAGTTGAGCATGAGCCAGCAGTGTGCCCAGGTGGCCAAGAAGGTCAATGGCATCCTGGCTTGTATCAGACATAGTGTGTCCAGCAAGACCAGGGAAGTGATTCTGCCCCTGTGCTCAGCACTGGTGAGGCCACAGCTTGAGTACTGTGTTCAGTTTTGGGTGCTGCAGTATACGAATACATTGAGGTGCTCGAGGGTGTCCAGAGAAGGGCAACGAAGCTGGTGAAGATTCTGGGAAAACTGTTCTTATGAGGAGCAGCTGAGGGAGCTGGGACTGTTTAGTTGGGAGAAGAGAAGGCTAAAGGGAGACCTTATTACTCTCTACAACTACCTGAAAGGAGGTTGTAGTGAGGTGAGTCAGTCTCTTCTCCCAAGTAACAAGCAATAGGACAAGAGGAAATGTCCTGAAGTTGTGCCAGAGGAGGCTTAGATTGGATAGTAGGAAAAAAAAATTTATTGAAGGCATGGTGAAGCATTGGAATTGGCTACCCGGGGAATTGGTGAAGTCACAATCCCTGGAGGTGTTCAAAAAATATGTAGACAAGGCACTTAGGGACATGGTGTAGTCATCATGGTAGTGTTGATTTGACAGTTGGACCTGGTGATCCTAGAGGTCTTTTCCAACCTTAATGATTCTATGATTCTACACTTAGTTATCATTCACTATCCAATTGTGGATAAGATACAAGTATATTTAGAATCATAGAATAATAAGATATGTTGGGTTGGAAGGTACCTTTAAAGGTCATCTAGTCCAGCCCTCACACAGTGAGCAGGGATATATTTGACTAGATCAGGTTGCTCAGAGCTCCATCAAGCCTGACCTGGAATATCTGCAGGGATGGAGCTTCTACCACCTCTCTGGACAGCCTGTGCCAGTGTTTCACCACCCTCACTGTAATTAACTTTTTCTAACATCTAATCTAAATCTACCTCACCCTAGTTTAAAAACATTGCCCCTTGTCCTGTCGCTACACACCATTATAATCAGTCCCTCACCAGCGTTCCTGTAGCCCCCTTCAGATACTGGAAGGCCGATATAAACTCTCCCTGGACCCTTCTCTTCTCCAGACTGAACAGCCCCAGTTCTCTCAGCCTGTCCTCACGGGAGAGTTGTTCCAGCTGTTTGATCACTTTCGTGGCTCTTCTCTGGACCCGCTCCAACAAGCTCACATCCTTCTAGTGTTGAGGGCTCCACAGCTGGTCACAGTATTCCAGGTGAAGTCTCAAATTTAAATGGTATAGAATCATTCCAGGTGAAGTCTCAAATTTAAATGGTATAGAATCATACCAGTCACTTTCTGTACCTTTCATACAAAGCACACAGGAAAATCTTACAATTTATTTTAATTCTCTCTACATTCCGAAATTTTTCCATAGCCTTGAACTTTCTTTCCTTTTCTCCTATCTCTTCCTGACATATTTTTTCCCCTTATGCTCTCTGGTACAGGCTGCACCAAAATAATGATCCATTTCAGCTGTGAAACTATTTGCACTTCAGGGGAGGGAGGGAGGGAGAAGGGAGGGAGAGAGGGACAGAGACAAGGGCAACTTCCAGTATCTGCAGGTCTTCTACCTTTGGCTAACTTCTCCGATAATCTACTACTGGGCATTTTTTCCATGCTCAGTGATTCAGTGAAAGTTCTTTTCCTACCTCAGTCTGATCATTTTCAGTTAAACTCTTAGAAGAGGAAGAGAGGGGAAAAGGAAGAAAATGGTCCTTTTTTTGTCATCAAACAAGAATGAAGCTCATCCTCTACTCAGACTTCATTCTCAGAGGTAAAATATATCTCTAGTTAAAGGCAGATATCTGGCCAAAAAAAAAAAAAAAAGACAAGAAAAGAAAAGATCCTATCACTTTTCTTTATTAATGCAAAGAAGTCCCTAGGTAAATTCATCTCAAAGCTGGAATTGTTCTCTGCCAGCAAATTTTGCATCAAATCAAGAAATCATCAAATTCAGAAATGTTCTCACAAAGATGACCCAGTATATCAAGTTTTTGCAGTGCTTAGTGGGAAGATGCGCTTGTGGAGATGTAATAGGTGAGGTGAATTAGCTACCAGCTTAAGGGAATTATAGAGACACCCTGATAGAAATTCAAGAATTAAAAAAAAAAGGTGGAAAATGCAAATCTGAGAATTCACACTTCGCTTTATTAAACAATGAGAATTAAAATGTCCTTGCATCATTCCTAGTCATCTTAATTCTTTATTACTGATAAATGATCTTCTATGAAAGATTTTAAAGTGGACAGAGACAACAGTTCCATCATTTTGATGAAAAGCTAAGATTTTTCATCTTCAAAGTGCTAAAATATCAGCATACACCACTAATAATGAACCTTGTTAATCACTAGCATCCCTCAAATATAATGGGAATAACACTTGTCCTTAGAGCTTGTAAAAGAATTGAGAAAAAAAGCTGGTGAGTTTTTTTTAGGTGAGATCTTTTATAACTAACTTTATTCATATTTTAATGAGTAATGTATGAATAAGTAGATTTTTAAGTTAACAAATGAATATTTAACGAAAAGGGAACAGAACAAATTTGTCACTCAAAAGTCTTCCAAACTCAGGTACGTGCTTCAGGCGTGATCTTGAAAACATTTATGCACATGAGCAACTTGTGATTCATATGAGTCATCCCAGTAAAGTCAAACGTACTAAATTAGCTTCTTATGAGGAATGTATGTTAGGATGACAGTTTCTGTTGACCCAAGACAGTGGAAAAGATAAACATCTGCAAGGTAAGGGCCTAATATAAAGTCATCATTTTGACTCCAGAAGAAGATGGAGGGGCTAGGGACTGTCTCAGTGGGAAAGACCCTGGGATAGTGGCAGGCAGCAAGCTGACCATAAGCCTGTGGTGTGCCCTGACAGCAAAGTTGACCAACAGCATCTATGTGTATGAAAAGAGGCATGGCACATAAATCAAGAAGAAGCATCAATTCCTCTCTGTCTGGTGCTGAAAATACCATATCTAGATAGCCCCTCAAATTTTGGGCCCTGCAATGCAGGAAAGACATGGAAAAACTGGAGGGAGCTTTTGGAAGGCCCTCAAGGCAGTGAGGGCTGGAGCCCCTGGCATGTGAGGAGAGGCAGGGAGAGCTGGGCTGGTTCAGCCTAACACCCTCCCAGTGTGAATGAGGGTCATTGAGGATATGGAGCTGACCTCCTCACAGAGGTGCAGGCTGGGAGAATGAGCCACAAATGTGCATAAGTGAAACAAGAGAGTTCCAGACTGTGTATAAGAAAAAAGCTTTATCCCCCACAAGGACAGTCAGACAGTGGAGCAGATTGTCCAGAGAGGTTGCACGGTCTCCCTCCCTGGAGGTTTTCAAG